>NC_063050.1:52412941-52495441 GCF_018812025.1 Megalobrama amblycephala
TCAGAGTTTCAGAGTGGTTTGAATGTGGCCCTCTTGGCTTGTGAAGTTGACTGCCACTGGTTTAAGCATTAATTCAGGTCATTCATTGCTCTGACACTAAAGTAAAGTCTGAGCAGCTCTGCAATTCAGTCTTTTATCCATCATTTAACCTTAGAAACAGTTTTGATTTTTTGCCTGTATTTCATAATGACATAGTCCCGTTGTGATCAAATGTCTCAGAGCAGCATGAGAAGCAAAAATGGAATATTTTATCAGGTGTAGCAATGATCAACAGTTTTGAAGTGTTGCTTGTATTACGGGAGTTCTTTAGTCAGTCTCGGATTGCTGAAGTCTCCCAAAATGATACGATCTGGTTCTTCATTTCCTCACCTGCTATCTGTCCAGCAGACATCTGCGGCACAGGCTGGAAGTGTACATGCCGACCAAGATAAAAGATGCAAACTCTGGAGGGGAGTAGAAGCTTTAATTTATAGGATATGATTATAGGGAAGCAGGTTTTCAATAACAATGCGGCATAGTGGAACCAAAGCCATTAATAAAGAAGGTGATTCCTCCTCCCCTATTTCTTTCTTTCTACTATTTATAATAGTTTTCACTATTTCAGAAAAAAATAACTGCCCCGCTGCTTAGCTAGTGAAATTATAATTTTGTCATTTGTTTGCTGTTGTTAGATTACTTATGTTGTGACTATGCTTTTTTTTCCCCATGGAACAAAGAGAAAATGTGAAGAATCTTTATGCAGCTGTTTCCATACAACTTTGAATATAGTGCACGCATCATGTAGACTACTTTTTTAAATTTCATTTCATTTTTTATTGTAGCCACCAGAGGGCACTCTTCCTGTCTCTTTTACCACTTCATGAACTTCATTTCCCATGACCCATTGCTTGGACTCATTGTGTGCTGATTACTGCCACCTGTGATTATCTTGTTTATGTCTACCTATTTAAGCCCTGCCTAAATAAGCCCTGTGCTTTAACTCTTTCATTGCGAAGTCTTGTAAGTATGTCACTGTATTTCTGAGCTCTCTCTGGTTTCCCCTGGCATGGTTTTATAATCTTCTGCTTTGTGGTTTTCCTTATTTTTGTGTGTTGTCTTTTTGGTTTACCTGTTCTGTGTTTTGACCTATTGCCTTATGGATTTTGATTCTGGATTGGCCCAATTGGATCCTCAACCTGTCTATCAGAGCAGTTTGTGACATGAAGTTTGAGTGATCACAAACATGATCACAGTGAACTATTGAAATGAAAAGCGCTGTGCAAAGATTCATTGCACCCTGCAGGTTAGATTTGACAAGTAGGTTTAGGTTTTGTGTGTAACTTTGAGCAGTTTCTATTTTTTTGTTATTGATCGATCGATCGATCTCCTTGCATGCTTTCTTGCTTGCTTGCTTTCTTGCTTTCTTTCTTGCTTTCTTTCTTGCTTTCTTGCTTGAAGGAGAACAGAAAATGTGACAAGGCAGGTGCATCTTTTATCATTTCAAATAGATTACTCAAGGGTATGATGGTGTCTGGTACAAACATGACAAAGTATTAATGTTTGCTAAAATGGGACAAAAGTCTCCCTTAAGAAGTCTTGAAAATAACACTGACCCCTGAGAGTTTCTGAAGAGCTGTGGAGGATCCTCGAATTCTTTAAAGGACACTGTCTGGATGGTTAAAATAAAACTTTAGTGACAGCGTTCCAGTATTGATTGTGATGTCCAGACATTTGACCTCTTTTTTTTTAGGTAATTAAATGCAAGAATTCATTACACAAACACTAATACGCAAAGACATATATACATATGTCTTTGTATGTGTGTGTGTAAATATATATATATATATATATTTAAGCATTTAATTTTAGTTTATGTACTACTTGAGTAGTACTGCTTGACACTAATTGAAGAAAACATTGATCAAGTGCACTTGTGTAAGTTTTTCCTCCACATAAAGCAGCATATGGTATCATCCATCACAGTGATAATCTAATACACATCCCATCTTCTTTTTGTGGTGTCTCACAGGTACATGACAGTACTATAGTGTAGGGTTAGAAATATATTGTGCAGCATAAAAAGTCAGTCAGTAGAGCTATGCTATAATGTTTAAACCACAGTAGATATTTACATTTATGCACTTAATGTCACAGAACCCTTGTTTCCCTGGACTTCATATCCCATCATCCTCCTGTTTCCACACCTGCACTCACTTCCCTCGTCAGCTCCTCATCATCACCTGCACCTGGACTCTATTGTCAGCACTCCCATATATTGCACTCACTCCCTTCACTCCTCGTCCGTTCTCTGTTTATGTTAAGTGTATGTTTGGTTACTCCTTGCCCGTGTTGATTTAAGTAAAGATCTATATGTATTGTGGAAATCCGTATCTGCCTCGTCTCTCTGCACCAGTACACGTAACACTTAACAGATATGACTAGGAAATCTTTTGTTTTTAATTCAAGTGTTTCAAAATGTGAATGTATCTTTGCATAAATGTCAAATGCGTCATTTCTTTGATATAAATATCCTGATCTTTTAGTTTCAAGTTTATTTTCAAAGTACATTTCATTAAATACTGCGAGATTATTAAAAAAATAAATATTGAATTAGTAATATTTAATGTTTAATCCACCACCACCACAAAAAAAGTCAAACAAAATAACTTGTATTGTAAAATTAACTTTGTATTCATCAAATAATCCTCAAATAAATAAATGAAGCAGCACAACTGTTTTCAACATTGATGATAATAAGAAATGTTTCTTGACAATCAAATCAGCATATTAGAATGATTTCTGAAGGATCAGGTGACACTGAGGACTCTAATGATGCTGAAAATTCAGCTTTGATCATACTTTCAGAGGAATAAATCACATTTTAAAACACACTCAAATAGAAAACTGTTATTTTAAAGTTCTCTATTATGGATTTTTGAAAATTACCTTACATGCAGTGTGTAATGTAGCTGTATGTTAATGTAAACAGACTGCTAAGTTGTAAAGCTGAAATTGCATCATAAATGAAGTGAAGTGAACTGACACGTGGCCAAGTATGGTGACCCATACTCGGAATTTGTGCTCTGCATTTAACCCATCCAAGTGCACACACACAGCAGAGAACACACACTGTGAACACACACCCGGAGCAGTGGGCAGCCATTGCTGCGGCGCCCAGGGAGCAGTTGGGGGTACGGTGCCTTGCTCAAGGGTCTCACCTCAGTCGTGGTATTGAGGGTGGGGAGAGCGCTGGATATTCACTCCCCTCACCGACAATCCCTGCCAGACCCGAGACTCAAACCCATGACCTTTGGGTTACATGTCTGACTCTCTATCCATTAGGCCACAACTGCCCCCATAAAGATATTGTCTCTGAAAAGAAAGAGTCCACTTAAACAAGTCATTTGTAATTCAAATCCCATTTACACGAAGTTCACTCGTCACAAGTGAACACATTTGCATAATGCCCTCTAACATTCTGCTTGGACATCCTGCGAAAACTTCTCAAACGCTGTAGCTCGTTCGTGTTAATAACGTCGTCAAGACACTGCTTTGCACTGTGAAAGTAAATTAAGTTTATTTTCACTTCCAAAAAAAAACAAAAAACAAAACACTTAAACAGTGGTTAAAGATGTAACCAACTACTTTGAGTAAAGATAAAGGATGAAGCAAGATTTTTATGCTACATCAGTCATTCATGGCTAATGTCTGCACTGTTATTGATACTGTTAATAATACAGTTCCCACATATGCACCACAATAAATTAGAAATATACACTGGTTTATTGATGGACATACACTTGTTAATGCTCATGGTGAGGAATTACAGTTGCAACATCTCACGGTGAACGTCAAACTAAGTAGTGTATCACTAAGAAACGTCCTGCTCAAGTCATCCTTGCAGGGGAGGTTCGGGTTGAATTACTAGTTTTTCCAATATTTCATCATCGGTCTCGCAACTCAGATTAATATAGTAAAACTGACGCCATCGTTACTGTCTTTACAGGGTGTAAAATTGCTATGCATTAGGAAGCCTACGGAGCTGAATCAGTTATGGTAATGGGTGTTTGTTTCTGACTTGCACTGTAAGCGGTAGACCAATCACAACAGACTGGGGGAGGGATTTAGAGAGACTGATTCATCCGACAAGTCGCTTGATAATCATTGAAAAATGTGGTGATGTGCAATGCATATTATGAGAAAATGAAAGTGTTTTTTTTTTTTTTTTTTTTACCTTTGATGCATGTAAACCTGTTGTAAGAGACCTCTTAGACAAAAGTAGTAACCTTTCAAATAGCACAATAGGGGCAGTTTAAATTGTAGCGAATAATATTTCAATGTATCACTATTTTTTGATCAATCACATTCAGCCTAGGCATAAGAGGCGCATTTCAAAAACATTTTAAAAATCTTACAGACCCCAAACTAAGATTTAAATGTAGTTGCAGGTTAATTATGTACCTCAACTAGATGCTGAATTTCTGCTATTTCATTCAGCCTGTTTGGTGAAACATCGTGTTGCTCAAGAGACTAGACAGGCAGAATATAGTTGCATAACAGAAACATATACAGCAGGCGCTGACTTAAACTTATTATTTCTGTAATTTTAAAATATATCCTCTTTAATTTTACACCAAATGATCCCAGACAGAATGATACCGTAAGCACAAGTTTTGCATTAGATTTACTATTGTCAACACATTATCTGAGAGCCATTTCCTTTAGAGGTTTGCATTATTCAGATTTTGATTTTTTAAAAGAGTGTGTTAGTTTCAATAACCGCTGCATGTTTGATCAATGGAATAGCAATTAAATTTTGATGAGTATGATGAAACAAACAGATCTTCCATTTCCCTGCATTTTCAGAGAGCGGAGATGATCTGTGTTGACCCGAGTGAACCATTGAATTTTGATTGACAGACATTTATCACTTACAAGAACGTAGAAGTAGAAGAAATAGAAGACGTTCTATTCATTTTAATACATTTTAAAAGAACGTATGTATATGCTGTTGGTGTGTTATGGCTTTCAGTGTGATTATAGGGACTTAAAACACATTTCACAATAATAAAAGAAATAACTGATCCCAGAGGAAAATGTATTTGTTCTTCATTTGCTTTAACAGTTTGGGAGACTTAATGGGGTTTTCAAACATAGATTCTAAATTTTCCTCTTAAAATATTCTTTGATATAAAAATAGACTCAAATGGGACAATCACTGACATACAATATAAATACAAACTAAGTCAATGTGGATTTCAGCTATTTCAGAAGGAATTTGATTAGAAATATTTGAGTTCACATTGAGATTGCAGACTTTGATTTGAGACCTATTGTAAAGGGATAGTTCACCCAAAACAAAGATTTTGTCATCACTTACTTACGCTCAAGTTGTTCCAAACCTGTAGGAGTTTCTTTATTTTGCTGAACACAAAAGAAGATGTAATAAAGAATGTTGGTAATCAAACAGTAGCCATTGACTTCCTTAGTAGGGAAGGCTACTGTCAACTGTCTGGTTACCAACATTCTGCAAAATACCTTCTTTTGTGTTCAACAGAAGAAAGAAAGCTGGTCCAGGCTGGTTTATGCTGGTATAGTGCCGGTCTAGCTGATGGACCAGCATATTCATGCTGTTCTCAAGCAAAACAGAGCTGGTGAATCTGGTTCACCTGCATGGTCTTGTGGGGTTGAGTGTGAGTAAGTCAGCTGTCTGTATGCAAGCAGTGTTTTGGGGACAAGCATTGTTTTTGTTTGCATATTTCTATATTTAACACATTAATGATGTAAAAAGTTTGTTCAATAACAGGGGTTATTATGAGAAGATCTCTTTCAATGGGACAGCTAATGACAACTTGATAATGAAAGTTCAAAACTTAAAGTTGCTGTATTTAAAGACTTTCATACTCATTTGGGAACTCACACGTGTCAAAATCCAGCTGTCAGTCACTGATTCTAAAATAGTAAAGTACTATTGCACATAGTAAAAGGTATGTCAGTGCAGTCAGGAGCATGAAATATTGTTGAAAATAGTGACGGCATACACTTTCAACAATTGCTGAAAGAGATTTAATTCAACCAAAGTCAATGGCCAAGTGTCCATCTACATATAATACTAATCACTATAATGGTGACTTCAACAACATTTGTACATGTACCATATGAAAGAAATAAAGCCAAACTGGTTTGTAATTAGTGAATATGGTAATGCTATTTTTGGAGTTGTTTAATCATCTCATCTCTGGTGAGATATTGATTTTATTTGCAGTTGTTTTCATCTAAGGCCATGTGACTGTAAGTCAGTTGTAGTTGTTGTTTCTGCTCATTCGCTTCTCTTTTTCCTGTTCTTGTTGTTCCTCTTATCTTCAGTGATTCTTCTTGTTAACCACAGGTGTCATCACTAATGCTCAATCATTACTTATAGAGTGAATCTACTTCATTTCACTAACTGCAACACTACGTCAGTGTTATTTTTACTCTCTAGAGATTGGGACCATATGAAAATTGAACAGTGTTTGTTTAAAATTGAGGATTTTCTGTTTACCAGTAAACATGTAACCAGCAACATGCATTTTTCTTTATTAATTAATTTATTAAATCTAATTTGAAAAATTGTCTTGGACTTTATTTAACTACAAACACTACACACACTATGAAACGTGATATGTAACACATATGCAAGTTTTGTTGTGGTCTAGCTGGGATCATACCAGCACCCAAAATACAACATATGTTGGTCCACCAGCACACCAGCATCCCATGCTGGTGACCAGCAATGCTGTTTTTGTTTTTTTTTGTTTGTTTTTCAGCAATGCAGGGAGAATTTTCATTTTTGAGTGAACTATCCCTTTAAAGCTCCATATGAGTCACATGCAATATTACAAAGTCTTATTCTCAGGAGGCGGATCTGAGAAGTAGGAAAGTTAAGCAATATTTTCTTATCATTTAATCTCATTGTGACATCTGAGAAACGCACAAGATCGTATTTACGATTTTCCTTTCCCGCGGTACTAAGACATAAAGACGTAATTAGTACTAGAGCATTGCTGTGCCACCAGAAATGCAATATTACAATTGACGATTCTCTAATCCTAATATGATGGAGGGTTTGATTCCCTTAAACCTGCATGATTAGCTCTTAACCTCAAGTGTCTTGATCCTTTAAGAGTCCTTTAAAACCTCTTATTGTTTGCTGTCCACTCAGTATTGGCAGAATGAAGCGTGCATCCTTCATCCCAGAGACAACAGCCATGTCCTTCAAACCGTTATTTCCCAAGTGCCGTGTAGCGGCATTATGCCCATCAGAGGCGACTGGGATCCCGAGTGACTGTTTTGGCTGAGGCGGCATCTTCAGCGACAGCCCACCAAAGACTCTTTGGCATGGCTCCTCATCCGGTTAAGAAACGGGATTGGGATGCAGTTGGCAAGCCCTGGGTAAAACTGTTATCGCTCCCAAACAGATAAGAAGCAAATCTAATCAGAGGAGAAAAAAAGGCATATACTGCAATTTTTTCCACTTTTCTTCCTCCTCTTTATTTTGTGGTCCCTCTTTCACTGCCTCTCGCTCTCGATTGACTTTCAGATCCATCAAGGGCAGCCTAAATACAAATGGCATCATTGTTTTGGAAATAGAAACGAATGTGAACTGATGACTCTTTTGTTACAGCAAAAATCAATAGGTGTCTTTGAGCAAACAACCCAGTAACACATACAAAACTCTTTAGGTTTCAGACCTGTCATTGCACTCCACCAACCTACAGTGATTGAGAACTAGCACGTGACTTGTCCGAAGCCTGTAACATCAACTGTTATGAACAACAGACTGAAGACATATGTTCTTCCTTCCACCTGGAGGAGCCTAGCACATCATCACCATGGAAACCACTTAAGCAATTAAGTGGAGGACAATTATGATTGGTTTAAATCATGTGATATTTACATATTAGCCCACGGTGCCATATGAGCAGATATCAAATTTGTTTTGAAGAAAGACATGGGACATATATGCTCTACCCAGCCAGCCAGCCAAAAAAAAAAAAAAAAGCTGTTTGGATTTAAATAGGCAAATGCTTAAAGGATTAGTTCACTTTCAAATGTTTATGATGGATGGGTGTGGATGGAAGCGCTTTCTTTCTTCAGCTCATACTCATGACCCCTGTTCACTGATCAGGAGAAATCATATTATATATAATTATGCCAATCTTTTGACCGGTAGTGTACATTTTGTGTATAGTCAACAGATTAAACATCTAAATGGCAAGCAGGTGTATGATTGGTGTCAAGGCAGCGCTGGAAGGGGTAGTGTAGGATATTTAGGCATGTGGCGATCCTTGGGGGAAGCCATATGCTTGGCAGACCTGCTGGTGTGTTCAGAGCACCATCTTCGCTCTTTAAGCACAGTTTATTGAAGCTGGGAATCATCTGTGAATGTTGTTTAAAGTATGGATGTTTCGAGTTTTTTTTTTTTTTTTGATCTCAGACAAAGAATGTAGTTTATTAGAGCAGTTTATCTGTGAGGCTTTCAGAGTTTACATTTTATTATTATAAATCAAAGTTCTGACTGGATGAGCAGTATTCGAAGCTATGAAATCACACATTCTATATTAATGTGGCATGTTGCTACAACCATTTGGCAAACATAAATAGATAAGATAATTAATTATATCACTTGGCGAAAGAGTTGTTTTAAAATGTTAACTTTTCAAAAATTAATGTTTGATGAGGGTTAAGAAAATAAATGGAAGATGTGTGTAATGCATTGTATACTCATAACATGCTTTTACGGTTTTGTCACAAATGAATTATCAATTCAAGTGCGTAGAGCTTGAAACCCTATTGTTATTGTTGGGATTTTCAAAGATCAGCATTCTGCATACATAAAAGCCTATAATTCCTAAACGGAAACTCAGAACTTTACAGAATTAGGTGCGCACATGCAACATATGATGCTTAAGAAGCATGCAAACTTTTATGGAGATCGGACTATAGGTGGTGCTGTAAATGTAAACCATATTAAACTGCCTGAATTGGCTATAAATGGTCTTTTCCATCTATGATCCAGGTGGTTACAGGCTTGCTAAATAAAACACTATGGCCCGGTTTCAGACAGGGCTTAGCCTAAGCCAGGATTAAGCCTTAGTTCAATTAAGGCATTGAAGTATCTTTCAATGTTTCAATGAACGTACACTAGAAAAAAACATTACTGGTGTGCATCTTGAGACAAAACAATGGCACTGACATATTTTAATATCTGTCAGTACAAGTTGCTTTCAGTTTAAACAGCTCAAACATACATTTTAGTCTAGGACTAGCATAAGTCTTGTCTGTGAAACTGGGGGAATACCTTTTTACACATGAGCTTTAAAGGTGCCCAAGAATGCTTTTTCACAAGATGTAATATAAGTCTAAGGTGTCCCCTGAATGTGTCTGTGAAGTTTCAGCTCAAAATACCCCATAGATTTTTTTTTTAATTATTTTTTTTAACTGCCTATTTTGGGGCATCATTAACTATGCACTGATTTTTTCAGTGCGCCGCCCCTTTAATTCGCGTGCTCCCTGCCACACGAGCTCTCGATTATATTACAGCACATTTACAAAGTTCACACAGCTAATATAACCCTCAAATGGATCTTTACAAGATGTTCGTCATGCATGCTGTATGCATGCTTCGAATTAGGTGAGTAAAGTATTTATTTTGATGTTTATATATGATTCTCTATGAGTTTGAGGCTGTGTTCCGTGGCTAACGGCTAATGCTACACTGTTGGAGAGATTTATAAAGAATGAAGTTATGTTTATGAATTATACAGACTGCAAGTGTTTAAAAATGAAAATGAAATGAAAAATGCAAATATTGGGGTGTACACCCTGACTGTTACGTAACAGTCAGTGTTATGTTGAGATCCGCGTGTTTTCCGGAAGTCTTTTAAACAAATGAGATTTACATAAGAAAGAGAAAGCAATGGAGTTTGAAACTCAATGTATGTCTTTTCCATGTACTGAACTCTTGTTATTCAACTATGCCAAGGTAAATTCAATTTTTGAATCTAGGGCACCTTTAAAGCCTTAAAGCACTTGATCCCCAATAACTTGCATCTATGCTTGCAGCTATTTATTTTCAAGCTTGTATTTATGTGCAATTTATGCAACGCTAATTGATATTCAGTGTATGTATGCAATTTGAAGTAGGAAGAAGTAGGAAAGACCTGCGCTAGTTAAGTCAGTTATTGAGGTAAACATTGCAAAACTCAGCAATCATAGATTTAATTTCAGTGCCTCTAACGTTTTACATTGACAATACAGGATAAAGCCCATCCTCCTCCTCTTCTTCAACCGTCCTTCAACCTGAGCCGAGGGAGTCAGTTTGATCACATTAAAATTTAACATTACCCACAAACACCAACCTGCATGACAGGAGCGATCTGCCAAGTTGGAGTTCTATGCAACTCCATCAAAATCAGCGAAGGCTCACCATATTTCCTGTGGGACGTGTGTGCGGCGATCTGATTGGCAAATCTCAGTCTAGTTGCTGACTGCACACAATGCAAACTTCTTTCCTGGTCAAGAGGGATTTTGTCAGATGCCTCTAATTGTTCTATTTCTAAGTATTTCACTGGATGGTGTTCGTTATAGTGCATTAATCTCATCATGAACTGATGTTGAACCCTTTATCAGCAAAAGGGGGAAGTATAATTGGTGTAAGGAGATTTTTTGGGAGGTTTTTAACGTCAGAGATGACTTCGGGGAGTGCGTATGGAGAGGAGAAGTTTATGCAATAGGGCACAATGAGTTTGTTCATGAATCCAATGGAGAAATGTACTCTGAATGTTGCCTGTCATGGCAGTTGCATGGCTGTTTACTGAAAAAGATGTATATGTCTGTCATTTAAAAAAAAAGATGCTTTTTGCCCACATACTGTAATACCAGCAGGGACTAACTTGCCCATTCTAACCAGCCTAACCTTAACCTCTGTGCCTGTGAGGCAGCATAGTGCCCCTAAATCCCACAGCCAATCACAAGGTTAGGTGAGGCAGGTGAACCAAATGGCAAAGGCCTGTAGCTGCATTCTGTTACTTTAAGAACGGCACAATCAGTAGAGCATGGCACTTGCAACGACAAGGTCATGGGTTTGATTTCCAGGGAATGCATGAACTGATTAGATGCATGCCTTGAATGCAATGCAAGTTATTTTGGGGAAAAAATGCCAATGCTAAATCTTTTGTAACTGTCACTTTTGATCCATTTAATGCATCTTTGCTGAATAAAAGTACTAATTTCCTCAATTTCTTAAAAAATTAAATTTGGTAACATTTCATTTTAGGGTCTTTTAACTAGTTGCTTATTAGCATGCATAATGAATATTGGCTCTTTTTTAGTATTTAATACTAATTTTTATTTTAATGCTTTATTCTGCATGACCTTATTCTACATTCCTAATCCTACCCAACACCTAAACTTAACAACTAACTTACTAATAATAAGCAGTAAATTAGGAGTTTATTGAGGGAAAATTCGTAGTAATAGTGAATACATGTTCCCTATACTAAAGTGTTACCTAAAATTTTATATATCGAATGTGCTGTATGTATGTGAATATATATAGTAGCCATGCAATATCGCTCTATATCAACAGAGCTGTGATTAGTGCTAATATATGGAGGACCAAATTACTCAAAATTAAATAATTAAATAAATCACGAATTCAATAAAACAACAGTTAAATGTACCAGTTTATTCTGAAATAATATAATAATGATTAAAGTAATTTAATTAATTATTAATTAATAAATCAATAAATAAATGTATCTATTTATTTTGTAAAATTCCATGTAAACACAACATTTATTGTTTAATATATTTCACAATATACTCTTTCACTATTATTGTTTAAATTAGTTTTTCATAATTGAATGTGCTTTTCAAAAAGCCGTTTTCCATAATTATATGCTGAAATTACAAATGACGCCTATTTGACGAATCATGTATTTCCCAAAGATTCTTTTCATAATAATAGAGGACATTTCACAAATGCCAATCAACAGGCAGTGGGCGGTGCTTGGTGCTAATTGGCTAATTCTTTTGGATGAATTACTTAGGTCTGATATCGACACTGTGCAGGGGCGTGTTTCCCAAAGCGAACTACGGTCGCAAGTTCCATTGTTCCCAATAGAGTTCAATGGGACTTACGACCATGGTTCACCAACGATGCTTTCAGGAAACGCACCCCAGGCCAATCGGTGTATGACATCAACGTATCGTGAGAGCGATTCAAAAGCATAACGAGTCACATGCCCTCCAAACTCATACTGAGATCGGCCTGCACAGTGCCGATGCATCTCGAACAAGCCTTGGGAATGAATATGGCTGTAGGACTTGATCAAGTTAAAAACGCACTGCTTTCATTTGCAGATGAAGTAGAAGGGAATGTTTTGTTTCAGAACTGTTGTATAAATATATATATATACACAGTATACACACACATACATACACATACATACAAACATACACGTATTTTAGTATTTATTATGTATTAAGTGTGGTGCATGTATTATACATTAATACAAAATACTTAAATTATAAATAATATTCATTTATATATAATTTATAATATTTGTTGTGTGGCCAGTGATCCAGTGATATATTTTCTTAGAAGAAAAATCTCACCAGCAGAACAAATCCTTTTTATTATTGAGTAGGACAATGAAGGAGAGACAGGAAGCAGTGGTAAAAGAGAACAGAATCAGGAAAGGACCTTGAGCTGGACTGTATTTAAAAGTAATTCATTAAGTCGTTGAGAAAAGTCATGCTTTCAGGAAACACAAATAAAATCAATGAAGCAAAACTATGTAGAAAGATTGACCCTAAATACAACATTGAAGTGATTACTCTTCTGCATTGCTTTCTAATTAAAGGTAACATTATTGTTACATTCAATAACGGGTCATCCCAATTCAGTGAGTCTGAGGAAGAGCAGGCTGACCTAACCTGAAGTGTTTAACTGCTCTGAACAACATTTTTTTTTTCTTCTGTTTTTAGATCAGACAGCATGTTTCCATGGCAACCTTAGAGCTGTGTGCATATCCATTGACATTTCTGAAATTCAGAGAAGCCTTTTTGACTCATCTTTGAGAGCATGTGTTAGAAAAGAGATGAGACCTAAAGAAATGACCTTTGCCTCCTCATCAGACATGGTTTCTTCCCTGAAATGAAAAGCATTAGGATCCTGTGTAAATGCATATGATCAAAATACAGTAAAAACAGTAATATTGAGAAATATTATTACAATTTAAAATAACTTTTTTTTAAATATATTTTAAAATGTATTTTATTCTTGTGATCAAAGCTGAATTTTCAGCATCATTACTCCAGTCTTCAGTGTCACATGATCCTTCAGAAATCATAGTAATATGCTAATTTGCTGCTCAAGAAACATTTCTGATTATATCAATGTTCAAAAAATGTTGGAACAGCATTGATTTGATTTATTTATTTTTGTCACATTATAAAAGTCTCTTAAAGGCATGAAATTGACTTTCTTTTTAATGATAATGGCTCAGTCTTGACTTAACGATCTTATACAGCAAAAATCCGCCTGACGACATGTAAAGCAACCAATCACTTTTTTTTTTTTTTTTATTGACATTTGGGGGCGGGGTTATGTTAAATGGATTATACCACAATGGTAGACCAGCATGAAATCCTAACCCTGAATTATAGACAACCATGGTGAAAAATGAATGTGTCCTAATGCATCAAAGGTCCACCTACTCACATAACATCCATTTTAAACTTTAATTTTCATGTAATCAAACACCCAGTTTTACAGTTTAATATACTGGGTGTCAACATATACAATGAGATGCTGATGAAATGGTGAGAGGCAGTGCTTGTGTTCTCACAGTAAACTCTTGATGAACATCATATGCTCATCCACAAGAACAATTCATCACAATAAAAAATGATCATGACACTTTCTATAAATTCTGCACACCACAGGTTATATAAAACATGCGATTTACAATTGTACGTTTCATCACTGAACTTTTGCTGGATGGTTTATTAAAATAAATGTGTAAGGAGATCATTTCCCCCACAGGTTCACAGTTTGACTTTGAAATATTATGCTGACTTTATTCCGCTGCCAGTTCACTCATTACGATTCTCTTTAGTCGTCTCAGTTTTCCCTGTGAAAAAAGAAAGTAACTTAGCAGAGGTAGAGTCAGATAGCTTAAGGTAAGTGCTTCAAAGTTTGCCTTTCATATCCTAATGAGTGTGAGCAAATGGACAGATGGCTGATTCTAGATTATGCTTTCTCTATGTAAAGCAGCACATCTACAAAGCCTTGAAAGTTATCAATGCAAACAATGGGTAAAAATTACTTCAAGTAGCTGATGGCATCTTATCTAAACATCAACAAAAGCAGTGACTTTATTATTAATGTTTCGTTCCCGCCATTTGCTAAATCGTTCGGACGATTTACTATTTCGTTCCCTCCATTTACTAAATCGTTCGGACGATTTACTATTTCGTTCCCTCCATTTGCTAAATTGTGCAGACGATTTACTATTTCGTTCCCTCCATTTGCTAAATCGTTCGGACGATTTACTATTTCGTTCCCTCCATTTACTAAATCGTTCGGACGATTTACTATTTCGTTCCCTCCATTTGCTAAATCGTGCGGACGATTTACTATTTCGTTCCCTCCATTTGCTAAATCATTCGGACGATTTATTATTTCGTTCCCTCCATTTGCTAAATCGTTCGGACGATTTATTATTTCGTTCCCTCAATTTACTAAATCGTTCAGACAATTTACTATTTTGTTCCCTCCATTTGCTAAATCGTTCAGACAATTTACTATTTCGTTCCCTCCATTTGCTAAATCGTTCGGACGATTTACTATTTCGTTCCCTCCATTTGCTAAATCGTTCGGTCGATTTACTATTTCGTTCCCTCCATTTGCTAAATCGTTCGGTCGATTTACTATTTCGTTCCCTCCATTTGCTAAATCGTTCGGACGATTTACTATTTCGTTCCCTCCATTTGCTAATTCGTTCGGACAATTTACTATTTCATTCCCTCCATTTGCTAAATCGTTCGGATGATTTACTATTTCATTCCCTCAATTTACTTAATCGTTCGGACAATTTACTATTTCGTTCCCTCCATTTGCTAAATTGTTCGGACGATTTACTATTTCGTTCCCTCCATTTGCTAAATCGTTCAGACGATTTATTATTTCATTCCCTCAATTTACTAAATCGTTTGGACGATTTACTATTTAGTTCCCTCCATTTGCTAAATCGTTCGGACAATTTATTATTTCATTCCCTCAATTTACTAAATTGTTTGGACGATTTACTATTTCGTTCCCTTGATTTGCTAAATTGTGCGTACGATTTACTATTTCGTTCCCTCCATTTGCTAAATCGTTCGGACGATTTACTATTTCGTTCCCTCCATTTGCTAAATCGTTCGGACGATTTACTATTTCGTTCCCTCCGTTTGCTAAATCATTCGGACGATTTACTATTTCGTTCCCTCCATTTGCTAAATCGTTCGGACGATTTACTATTTCGTTCCCTCCATTTGCTAAATCGTTCGGACGATTTACTATTTCGTTCCCTCCATTTGCTAAATCGTTCGGACGATTTACTATTTCGTTCCCTCCGTTTGCTAAATCGTTCGGACGATTTATTATTTCATTCCCTCAATTTACTAATTCGTTCGGACAATTTACTATTTCGTTCCCTCCATTTGCTAAATCGTTCGGACGATTTATTATTTCATTCCCTCAATTTACAAAATCGTTCGGACGATTTACTATTTCGTTCCCTCCATTTGCTAAATCGTTCGGACGATTTACTATTTCATTCCCTCAATTTACTAAATTGTTTGGACGATTTACTATTTCGTTCCCTCCATTTGCTAAATCGTTCGGACGATTTATTATTTCATTCCCTCAATTTACTAAATCGTTCAGACGATTTACTATTTCGTTCCCTCCATTTGCTAAATGGTTCGGACAATTTATTATTTCATTCCCTCAATTTACTAAATCGTTCGGACGATTTACTATTTCGTTCCCTCCATTTGCTAAATCGTTCAGACGATTTATTATTTCATTCCCTCAATTTACTAAATCGTTTGGACGATTTACTATTTAGTTCCCTCCATTTGCTAAATCGTTCGGACGATTTATTATTTCATTCCTTCAATTTACTAAATTGTTTGGACGATTTACTATTTCGTTCCCTTGATTTGCTAAATTGTGCGTATGATTTACTATTTCGTTCCCTCCATTTGCTAAATCGTTCGGATGATTTATTATTTCATTCCCTCAATTTACTAAATCGTTCGGACGATTTACTATTTCGTTCCCTCCATTTGCTAAATCGTTCGGACGATTTACTATTTCGTTCCCTCCATTTGCTAAATCGTTCAGACGATTTATTATTTCATTCCCTCAATTTACTAAATCGTTTGGACGATTTACTATTTAGTTCCCTCCATTTGCTAAATCGTTCGGACGATTTATTATTTCATTCCTTCAATTTACTAAATTGTTTGGACGATTTACTATTTCGTTCCCTTGATTTGCTAAATTGTGCGTATGATTTACTATTTCGTTCCCTCCATTTGCTAAATCGTTCGGATGATTTATTATTTCATTCCCTCAATTTACTAAATCGTTCGGACGATTTACTATTTCGTTCCCTCCATTTGCTAAATCATTCGGACGATTTACTATTTCGTTCCCTCCATTTGCTAAATCGTTCGGACGATTTACTATTTCGTTCCCTCCATTTGCTAAATCTTTCGGACGATTTATTATTTAATTCCCTCAATTTACTAAATTCCATACAATGTGATGCAGGAGAAGAAAGTACAGCACTCTTCAGCAATAAAAAAAATAAAAATAAATTAATAAATATAAATGTGATGCTTGCTTATATAGAGATATTTGTACATATTAGTATGATTGAATTGGATCATAGAAGGCCAGTAGCAAATACATTGGTTAGCAAATTAAGATTAAATAATCAAATAAATTTGTGTAATTTAACATATTTAATTATTGCAGGTTTGCGTAATTTTCTGAGCATGCACTTCACTGTTTTTATTCATTTTGAGGAATACTGATTCTGTTTTTGTGCAAATGAGATGATAAACGAATGCTCACATTAATAGAATTACAATAAGCATCACGTCCTCACAGTGCACACAACGCCACTGCACTTTATTCCCGATTTCTCTCAACATGGGCACAGGAAAGTTGTCAGTCAATACATGGGAAAACAAAGTAACTTGCATTACGTATTTGAAAAGTAGCTCCGATATTTTGTTGTAAATTTAAAAGTAATGTTACTTTACTAGTTACTTAAAAAGTAATCTGATTACTTTACTCGTCTGACATGTAATGCCTTACCTTCAATACTGCTGATCATTTATTAACACTTAAACATTATTTATCTGACAGAATGTTTAAAATTTTTGAGAAATTTGAAACATCTTCAAAATAAAAAAGTCGATTACGTACAATGATCTGTGTCATATTTGACTCTCATGTTTGAATCCAAAAATCACCACATAGAAAAGATGGGTTTGTCCTTAAACACCCTCTTTTCATTTGAATGATTGTGAAGATTACAAGCAACAGTGGGAAATAAAGTGGGAGGAGCTTGTAGTGTTCAGAGGTAACCTACATAATTACATGTCTTACGTTCCCACTGTGATTAATTATATCTTTTGGGGGTTGGAGGAGGGAGGTCTAATTTTGGACTAGGTGAGGGGCAAAAAAAGGAGAGAGAGACAGAGAGGAAAGGGAGAAGAGGAGGAAGAAAGACGACTAAGACATTACATAAGCAACAACTTATCAAAATCAGGTTGACAGAATTGGGCTGCAGAAGACAGTGGTGCCTCTGAATGCTGCAGGAATTTGATGCGGTTAAAAATATGTTTTCTTTACTGCTTTTTATTCCTCGCTCAGCTGTTTCTCGTCATGGTGTTCCACAAGAATCAAGGAACTAGCAAGCGCCTTGTGCAACAAGATCGGTTTGGACGAGGATCATTCGCTGGAGATTTTGTAAAGGGACAATCATCGTAATTGTTCAAATAACTGAAAAAACTTGGATGAATGCCTTTTATGAAAGAATAATGGACAATATGTTTGAAGCTAGGATCAAATTGTCAAACGTGTGTGTCTTTAGAAGTGTCTTTTATAGTGTGTGTGATTTACAAACAGATTTAAGAATGATGTATTCATGCATATTGAGGGATTACATGCGTTTGTTGCAGAGTTTACAAAAGAGATCTTAACAGGCAAAAACAGATGATACTTTTCCTCTAAATGCCGCCGTGTGTAAGCAGGATTCATTTGTGTTGAAGTTAAATGTCCATCACTATGCAACCTGTTTTATTTATGCTGCTTCTCCAGTTACAGCTACAACATTTTACCACACAAATTGCTTTATATTGTCACGTACAATCAACATTTCAGAGTTTATGAGTTGGAATTTCAATTGATTTGGCTACACCCCTCAGGCAAACTCAAGACATTCTGGGAAATTAAGGGATCTTCCATCTTGATCTACAAATATTTATTGGTTGTTCATTCTCTCTCTATCCCGTTTGGTCTATAAATTTTCAAACTTATTTTTATTTATTTATTTATTTTTATTTTTTTAAAGTCATACTTACTACTATATATATCTTCCAGTCCTTGATTCTGATTGGTCAATAGCTGTTTTATTCACGATAATGGTTCGTTGTATCACTGCACAACACCCTTAGCAACCACTCTTAGCAACATAAGCATATGTTTGTTCTCAAGAGAACTAAGAAGAGTATTTTGAGAGAGACCTGCATTCAGATTTAACATTTTCCTTCAGGTCAGTCCTATGTTCATAATAAAAAATCTGTTTGAATGTCCTTTTAACATTTAATGGGTTTTCCCGTGCCATGCTGACACTGACAGCGCTGTTCAAAGCAGTGGTCATCTGCCTTTTGTTCCGTGTTCACAACAAGTTTCAATATAAAAGTCTTGCGACTGAGTGACTTTTGACTTTTCTAATGGCGTAATAAATGTAACTTCTGTTGCTGTTCACGGTCAGGGACTATTTTTTCCAGCGGAAGGAAGGTTTTTAGTGATTTTTTTTCCTAATGAAAGTTGCATACATTTTTTATTTATTTATTTTTTGCCTTTAATATTTCTATTGTGTGGCAACCATTTTATAAGAGCAGTAAGCCCCGTGATGCCGTGGTTTACAGTGAATTTATAACAGCTAAAGGGGTTTTCTAACAACACCCCTTAGCTGTTATAAATTCACTGTAAACCACAGTTTCTTGGGGCTTATTGCTTATATATATATATATATATATATATATATATATATATATATATATATATATATATATATATATATATATATATATATATAATGTAAATAAAGAAAGAAAAGGCTTTAGCATCTAATATTAATGTTAAAGACATTGCCCTATTGGATGCACCAGCTATACCAGCATTAAACTAGCATAAACTAGCCTTGACTGCGATACAAATTCATGCTGGTCTTTCCAGCAGGGAAGCCGTCTTAAAAGGGGAGCACAGCGTTCCTCTCGAAATCATCACAAGCGCATTCAATCACGACATGGATGGCGGCAAGCCTTTGGGTGAGGGCTTTAATCTCTCGTCTGACAGCGGTGAGAACAGCAGAGGTAGTTTGTTTGGGTGTATTACTGCTGGAAGAGAACTTGGGCAGTGTGAATGGCTGGCGCTCAGAGGTAGTGAGCCAGGGCTGGTAATAGGATAACACGAATGAATGGTTTCCTTGGACCTTCATCATTTAAGGCTAACAGTCCACATGATGGAAACCAATTAAAGCTAACGCTTTGACAAGAGCAGATTGGTAGACACTGACACCACATCAGAGTAGAAAAACAGAGGGCTTTACAAATACACAACCAGACAGTTGCTGAAGTTGCATAGTTTAACCAGTAAAAATTGTTCTAGATGTTTGTTTATATGTGTTATTTGAATGATATTTAAAGGTTCCTAATTTTGTATTGGAGGTCCCCTACAATAGGTTTATATACATGGCACATCACCTCATTTCTCTGGTCTCTCTAAAATACCCTCCTTTCTGAGAACCTCCTCTGCTCTGATTGGTCAGATGGCTCTGTTGTGATCAGTCAACTGCTTACTGCTCATCGGTTTTTCCAAAAGTGGTTTTGCAGTCCTGAAAACAGCATCTTTTTAACAAGTTGACAACATGAACCAAACTCTTCCAGCTTCAGCTTCAACTACAGTGTCCGAGGGCGGGTCAAAGTAGACACTGTTCACGAGCAGCTAATGATAACTATAGGCTGGCATTATGCAAATGTATTATGTTGTTAACAGGAAGTAAGACTGGAATTGCTGGCAACTCGTTTCACCAGTTCAGAATCGATTCTTTCTTTCAGGAGACAGTAACTTTATTTGTCATGCACTTTGATCTGTAAAACTTTGCAGACCTTTTACATTGACAAACTGCTATATTACACACTGCATGGAAAGTTATATCTGAAAAAAGCATAATAGGGGCACTTTAAGCAACAAATAGACACAAAAGACATCAAACTACACAATGAACTTGAAACTAATGTTTCAAAAAGCTTTTGGATGCTTTTGAGACAAGGTTGCATATTGATTGCTAATTATCTCTACTCAACCACTTTCATAGAGTAATAACTGACATTGATTACGTTTTCTTGCCTAATTGTCTTTAAAAATAGGAGAGTATATGAACATGTTAGATTATTCAGTATAACTCATTAAGTGAGCAAGTTTCCAAGTACAAGCAATTTGTCTGTCTACACTGAAAGTGAAAATGCTGAGTGCCACATAATCACAGCCAATCAGAACATACACATCCTGATGTTGCAGAGTTAGACTTTATGTTTCTATGTGTCAACATATTTTATACATTCCTGTCTGAAAATGTAATCCTAAGCATATACTTAACCATAAGTTATCCCTAAAATCAGAGTTAAATAAGACTGATGTAGAAGCACCTAACCCTGGCTGTAAGTCCAAAATTGACATAAACTATACTATACTATAAATTAACTGTACTATTACATATGCTAATTGATATCAAAAACCTAAAATCGATTGTATTATGTGTAACTATTTAATCAATATATTTTATAATGCAGCCATTTTACACAAGATAAGCAAAATTGCACCTTTAGGGCTCCAACAGCTTTGAGTGTTTAAGCTTAAATGTACAATTCTTGTCATTTTCAGCGATTTAGCATTCAGTGGTCAAATATTTATAACTGACTGACCAAGACAACAAAATTCCTACATTGCTGTGTTTATCTTGTACTGACTCTTATATGAATTTTTTTATGTCCTTGTTGTATTAACTCAAGTAGTCATGTAGGAAGTGTGGTTATGTACAGTCAACTAGTTGTTTTTCACAAAATAAACTCTGTAAAGTTGATACAAGACTCATCTACTTCACCTCGGGGTCCTACCTGAGTGGTTTATTTTGCAATACTGACCTGACTGAGGACTGTATATTTAGTATATTTGATCTACAAATATTAAAGGATTCTTCATAACGCTTACGCTGAATGTTCTACACCTTCCCTATTCTACTTACGGAACGAACGCGGCGCCAGTTTCGTTTTTTTTCCGTAACTTGAATAGGGAAGGCGTAGGACATTCAGCGTAAGTGTTATGAAGACTGCGGAAGCGGAAAGTACGTTCAATGTGATATTTTGTTTATAAAGCATAAACGGTTGTATTTTTTTCGAAAATGACTGATCGATTCGCTAGATAAGATCCTTATTACTCATCTGGTATCGTTTAAAGCCCTTGAAGCTGCACTGAAACTGTAATTTTGACCTTCAATCTGTTGGTAGCCATTGAAATCCACTGTAAGGAGAAAAATCCTGGAATGTTTTCCTCAAAAACCTTCATTTCTTTTCGACTGACGAAAGAAAGACATTAACATCTTGGATGACAAGGGGGTGAGTAAATTTATCAGGAAAAGTGTATTTAAAAGTGGACTAATCCTTTAAGTTGTAATTCTAATATAGACAATAATATGTTTATATATATATATATATATATATATATATATATATATATATATATATATATATATTCTTAAATATGTATTACTATGAATAAAATTGTGGCATTCTCTTCAGCTTTGTCCCAAGAATAGCGAAAATGCAAGATATTTAGTCCTAGAACAAAACATGATACTTGACAGATATTCAATCCTACCAAACAGAGAGGAGTTTAGAACGGATAAGCTAATTTAATGAAATCTAAACCACCAAACTAAATAAAGAGACCACAAGCTGGAGATATGAGAGTGATAAAGCAGTTTTGAGAAACTCTGCTGAAGAGGTCATCAACAACAGAGAGCTGTTGAGCTTCGATAGCAGATATGACTGGCATATCTGCTGCTGAGTAAAACTTGGAGAAACTTTGCTGTTATATGAGTTTCTGATGAACACCAACTTAAAAATGCAGTCCAAGATACTCTTGGCAGGCGACGGTAATCATTCATGTCACGATGGAGAGGAAATTGGCATCTAGGAGGAGAATTTTGCCGAGGGTAGAAATATCCCAAAATTATCCTCAAAACTTTTTTTATTTATTTTTATTTTATTTATTTATTTATTTTTTTAATATTGCAGACCATATACAGTGCCTTTCAAATGATGGGAAATGCATATGTCAGTTATCAATGGCAAAAAGTAAACTTTAGTGGACTTATTTTGGTCCCTGCAGTGTTATTTTCGAAGCAGCTAAGAAGCCCACCTACCTAACTGCTACCAACTGACGGTAAACTTAGCCTTAAAAAATAACTGTTCAAGTTTAGAACTGCATATTTACAGTATTTACAAATGCTAATGAAAAAAAAAAAAAGAAAAGAAAAAAAGAAACATGATTATAAGTGTTAAATTGTGTACCCCAAAGATGTACATTTATGACAATATCAGTCTCATAGGTAATAAGGTACTATAATGTTCAGTACATTATTAGCATTTTTCATCGCTAATTGATATTTGTTCATAATACATGATGTTTTGTTAATGTTTATGAAAATGTAAAAAAAAATATTATATATAGAAATTAGCATGATCCTATATTGATAAATGTAGATTTTATGATTCTTAATTATAAAATAAATACATAAATAAATGTATAAATTGTGTGATATTTTTTAAAAATGTTCATTATAAATAATATTTTATATATGATAAAAAAAAAAAAAAAAAAAAAAAAAATATATATATATATATATATATATATATATATATGAATAAAAGTGTTGTTCATTGTTAGTTCATTATTCCCATTACACTCTCTTTTTATAAATTGAAATTGGAAAGTCTTACGGTCACGTCCATCACCTTTTCAACTACTTTCTGTCTGTATCAAAGTCCCGCCCACTTGAGCGGGCCAAAAAATATATTGATTTGAAAGCCCAGTGTTCAATAAACTGATAATTTGTCTCATTCTCATGATGGTTTCACAGACTCCAAGTAAAGTGCAGCATAAGGGCAGCAGCCAAAATTATGTTTTTTGATCCAATTGTGCAATCAGCATTGATCTGTGCTTTGTCGCAATCAATGATGCCATAAACTCCGACTGAAGTCTGGAATAATGCAGTGTGGTATTTTACACATTAATTTGCTGAAAAATATTGAAAAGCATTAAATAGATATATATATATATATATAACATTTGCTGCATTTTTAAATGAAATTATAGGAGAAGCCGTGCTTCCTGTGCAGTTTTAAAGCTTGTGTTATTGGGCACTTTTGGAGTGCAATAATGGCTATTTATGAAGAGATAAAATGTTAAGATGTCAACTCAGCATTTCATAGACTCGTAAAACAGGAGCAAAGTTATTTCTTTGCCTTGTAGCTACTATTGAAATGTACAGTAAGTGCTATACTTTAAAGCCTTGATGCATTCGTCTCTGAAGTGCTCTCTGCGTGCCAATCAGCACTCGTGCCGTACACCATTCCAGCAGCGTGGACAAAGAGAAAAACAGGAGTATGACTGGCAGCTGATATCGGGAAGCAACGCACACCTGACACAACTTCAATCTCATCAGAGTAGCATACAAAAGAGGTGCTGGTGTCCCAGTTCGAGGAGTTCCCAGAGGAGGAAACGCTTCTTTCTTTTCCTCTCCTTCGCGTCATTATCCCAACTAAATCTGAACTGGGACGCCTGGCAGTCTATGCACCCCTGTGTTTCACAGAAGCAAGCTTCTGGCTACAATAACGATACAAACTCCTGCCCTTCATTAGCATTGAAAATACTGTCGATACCATCACCAATTCCCAGACTTCTCAAATACCTTTTCCCCCTATGGACTCTGCAAAGCTGTCACTCCAATTTCTAAGGCAACTATTATATTGCACATGCTTAAGGGTAGGGATTTGAACATTATCCCAAGCATTAATATTAATATGTTTGTTTTATTTTTTTTGTGTGCATATTTTAGGAATCCACTTGTTCTAAAAATCATTATGCCTATTGGTATTTTATTTTGAAATGCATTTGGGAAATTTTTGGACTTTTAGTGATGCAACATTTCATCATTGTTACGTTTAAGTGGCCTATAAAGTAAATATGCCACGACTTTCTTGAGACACCATTAAAATTTTTGCATGTTCATCTCCGAACATTCCTCTCACACAGTGTAATGTTAAATGATGCAAGAATGTTCATCACTGACTGCATGTAAACCACATGTAAATGCATGTTTGGACCTGTATATGCTTTTCAGTGCAATAGAAGACTGAAACATCAGCTTCAACATCTCAGAATACTTTGATACTCTTAATAGGATAGTTTATGCAAAAATTAAAATTCTGTCATCATTTATTATGTTATCATTGACTTTCATTACATGGAGAGGGGGAGAAATATATATTTTGTGTTGCACAAAAGAAAGAAATGATGTTTAAATCGACATTGAGCATGAGTAAATATTGATAAAATGTTCATTTTTGGTGAATTATCTCTTTAAATTATATTAGAATGTGTTAATCATGTTGAATATGTATATATAATTTACTGAATGAATCTGTTGCTGTCACTTTTGTTCTTTTCATGTTGTCAGTTCATGTCTTTATGACAACTTTTAAATTTGACATAGTTATGTTTTCTGTTCTTGTGTCATGTGATTCCCTGTTTCCCTCATGTGATCTGGTCATGTGGTTCCTTTTTTTTTCTTGACAGACATTGTTAAATTACAGCTTGTAAGGATTTTCGAAGAGCTTCTACTTGTACCATGTGAACACTGTACCACCTGACTGCTGCAGATTAATTTAGGCGTTGATAGTGTTAACATGAACAACGAATAGAACATCACGTTTTGTCATCTCGAGACTATGGTAATTACGACATGGTGTGAATGCAGCATATGTTTCCAATAGGTGTGTTGGACTTGAAGTGGTGCTGCGCAGATTGATCGGAGTATGACATCAAAGTACTGCAAGAGCGATCAGAGAGCAGACGGCTCTGTATGTTTTTCGAATCACTCTCGCAGTACTTTAATGTCATACACTGATTGGTCTGCATCTCACCGCTTCAAGTCCAACACATCTATTGGTTTATTCTTATCAGGTGTTTCTTAGGGTACGCTTACATGACAATGATGTACTAAAAACAAGTGTCGTCAAAATGATCCCTGTTCACACAGATGTACAAAAATGATTAAAAACACTGTATTCTGCTGCCAGGCCAGTAGTTGGCGATGTCACTTTGTAAAGAAAAACTACACGCCTGTAGACTGAACACATAATACACATGCGCATAACATCACCGTTTTCACAAATTCTCCTTTCTGTAGTTTACACTAACGGTATTATTTTCAATAACTTGCACTTTGAAACCTGTTTTTAAACGTTTGTGTTTTCAGGCCCCCAAAACACAGTTGTCATGTTAATGAATGGCCAAAACACATAAAAAGTTTTGTTTTTAGTTGAAAATGGTATTGTGTAAATGGCCACTCAGTTCTGTCTTGTCATTGGTTTATCATCTTAATTACTCACACTTGTATCTTGTTATTCATTAGTCTGTGTAACCTGATGTTAGTGAGTTTTTGTCAAGTCTATTATTGTCAGATTCTCGGCTCAAACTTCCCTCTGTCTCGTGGACTTGAATGTATGTCATTGCTTACGTTGTGTTACGTGCCCACAGTTGGCTACAATACACTACAGTTGAGCGTGATCTGCTGTGACGTCACAATCCAGTGCTTCCCACAGGTTTGAAATATACTTGCGGTGGTCGCCGGGCGAAAAATCCTCTTATTACCCATGGCACAAAAATGGTCTACTACATGTGACAAACAAATAATGTGTGATTTTTAACAATATTTTTATTTATTGAAATTAATTTTAATTGCATTACATATTACATTTAATTACATACTAATATTATGCATTTTTTTGCATTGTAAATAATGCAAAATTACAGCATTTAAATGGTTCACATTTTCCTGTGTTCTCCTTGCTGTCATATAGTGTCTCTCTCAGTGAATGGGATACAGATTTTACTAGTAAAATTTATAAAATGAATAATATATGTGTCAAATAATGTTCTTAGTCTTTTCTTCCTGTGGGGGAGACTACAATAATTTACTATGAATTAAATAGAAATCAAATTAAATACAATTTATTGTGTAACCAAAATACCAATAATGCCCAAAAGAAAAAGAAAAAACTTAGCGTGTGACTTAATTATAAACAAGCCCGAAATACACCGGGACTCTTATTTTGAAATGTCTGTACTATTGCAGGCTGATCCTTCAGATTCTTACAATCGTCTAAAATATTTTATATAAAGGCCATAAAGTAGACATTGTAATAATTCATCAACTTGAGTTCATTAGCAATCGATTGGCATAAATCTGCGCTTTTCATTGATTGAGAATCACTTTGAAGCAGTCTGAAGCGATGTTGCACGAGTTTGTAGAAAGCGCAACAGCGCCCCCTTGTGACTTTGCAAAATGCAGCGCCCGTGGGAATGTAAACAGTTCTGACGCACACATAACGAGCAGGTACGAAACGAATAGTTAATCGATCGTGGATGGT
This sequence comes from Megalobrama amblycephala, assembly GCF_018812025.1. NCBI lineage: Eukaryota > Metazoa > Chordata > Actinopteri > Cypriniformes > Xenocyprididae > Megalobrama > Megalobrama amblycephala. Next base: position 52,440,035 of record NC_063050.1, read on the forward strand.
TTCATTATCTTGCGCAGATATAAAAGTTTAAGAGGATAAATATAATAAAAGCAAAAATGTGTCTCCGAATATACTTGGGCGGCAGTTATTACGTGGGCGGCCCGCCCAAGTAAAGTCTATGTGTGGGAAGCACTGCAATCAAGTTGAATTTTGGGATATAGAGCTGCTTGAAGTGGGTCTGTCCATGGCTGCGTTCCACTCCAATTTTAGACATGCGCTCGCAAACTTCCCTAAACACTTCCCCTCGGGGGAATCCCTGTCACCATTTTGAAGTGCGTTCCACTTCATACTTCAGCTCCATAACCCACAATGCAACACGATCGTGACGTCAACGCACATCACATTTAATTTACCCACCACAAACAACTCTATGATATAATAATTATTTTTTAAAATATTTAAAACACTTATATACATATAGAATACTGCATTAAACAATTTTGTAAGGGGAAAAAATAAATAATAAATCCGCTCCATTGTGGATTCCAAGTGATCAAGGGCTTAGGACGTTCCAATTCAGCCCATTGCAAAGGTTCCGCCAGAAGTGGGCACTCTTGCAACGTAAGCAATGACGTACATCCGAGTCAACGAGACTGAGGGAAGTTAGCAAGGGAAGGGCATTTAAAAAAAACGAACTGGAATGCAGCCCATATAAACTCCCTTGTCCACTTCATGAACTTCATGCTTAGGGAAGTTTGCGAGTGCGTGTCTAAAACTGGAGTGGAACGCAGCCCTCATCTTCAAGTCAAGATCAAATCTGCTGTAGTTTGTCATGGTTTTGGTTGTTTTGTATTTGGTTCACATTCATCAGTAAAACTGCACATGGGTTTTTGCTTCAACTCAGTGGATTAACGTTACAGTTGCACTTATTCTGTAAATAGGCCTATAATATAATATAATATAATATAATATAATATAGGCTAATATAATATAATATAATATAATATAATTAATATAATATAATATAATATAGGCTAATATAATATAATATAATATAATATAATATAATATAATATAATATAATATAATATAGGCTAATATAATATAATATAGGCTAATATAATATAATATAATATAATATAATAATCGTCAATAAATCATGTTGTGTACTCATGGGAAAGCCAACTGTTGCAGTTGGCTGGTATTTACAGTTTTTATTTATTTATTTATTTTTTTTTTTTTTGAATGTTGAACATTTTTCTATCACCAAACATGTTGAGGAAAGAAAAAAAAAATCACAGGCTGAATAATTACTTGTAATATTTGTTACAAAACAGTCAGCAGTGGAGTCAGTAAAGGGTGACCATTTTTGGCACCTGGAATCATTATAATCATTTTCCTTCCAAACCTGTTGTTGCTATGATTAATTCCAGAGCATGAATTGCCGTTATATGCATTTTAACCCATATTTAGTGAGAAAAGGTATTAATTAATTTAATTCAACAAGAGCTTTTTTGAATGATGCTCTGAACTTTGGAGAGAACAAGCAACATGGAGACAACTTTTGCAGAGGCAAGCCTTTGAGTTGTTCTTCAGAAAATGTAAAAATCTAGTCAATGTCCAGCTTTTTTTCTTTTTTCTTCAATTTTTAACCTGATTTCTTAATGTGCCTTTCAGGTATATTTAAAACAAAGTATTGAAAGTGTCTGGTAAACAAAGAATGGATCATACAATGCGGAAGCAGAATGCTTTCCAAAAATAAAATTGGTTCTTTTATACAATTTATTTCAATGCAACACTGAACAAAGGCAGACACAAAGTCCATAACCTAAGGCAGGTTCACAGTCTGTCCTTGAGAAATCAACAGCTGAAAGGCTTCAAATGTTCCAGTAACAAAGGTAACACCTGACCATGAGGAACAGACTAATGCCGTCTGTTCGGTCCAACACCTACTCTTCTGTTCTGCTGAAAAGACATTGCACGAGTCTGGCAACTTTGAGGTCTGGCATTAAATTTTAATGAAAGAGACAGTTGTTCATTGTTTTTCCTTGTCCCTTCTACTTTTTCTTGCACTTTTCAGTTATGTGACAGTGTCTGGGTGTTCACTGAAAGATGTATTTTTTTATTTATCAGCAAGGATATTGAAGACTGCACTTATTGATCAGTGCTTGGCTAGTGTTGAGTGGATGGGCTATAGAGAGATGGAGAATGAGAAGACATTGTCAGTAGTCAATTTATAGCAGTGTCTTGGAGAACATGCTGGACTTCTGCTGCCAAAGACCTGCAACGTTTCATTATCTGGGCTCTGTAGAGTAGAACTTCAGAGGGTGATGGGAGATGAATCCTTAATGGAGTTTCGGTTCATCGAGTAAAAGCGGGTCAATATAATGGTCAGGCGAGGCGCTCGAGGAACTGACCTTGAAAGCTCCATGAAACTCTTTTATAGTGGTTAAAGGAATAGTTTCCCCTCAAAATTAAATCTGTTATCATTAGGAATATAGAAAGTGTAAGGAGTTTAATGATTCTGATTTTGATCAGTGGAATTATTTATATGGAAAACCTGAACTAAAATACATTTACTTGACTCCAAAACTAACTCAAATAAAAATATAGCTGCAAGCAGCAATTACGGGGCCAAGCATAAAAACGGCACAAGAAGCCTGCCAACATGGCTCTGAGCATCAGACCAACTGCAACTGTGAGCAATTAAAGACCTATTAAGATCATTTTAGGCAAAAGAGCTGAAAAATGATCAAAAATGAGGATTTAGTGGTTCATCACTTTCGACCAATAGGTGTCGCTGTGACCAAATTAATGTGGTATGGTCAGAGTGAGGTGACAGTGACACTTGCAAAGTTTGGTGTCGATATGTCAAAGCATTGCAGAGATACAGATTCAATAGTCGTTTTTCCATCATGCCTCAAATTCTTTGCTCTGGTATACGAAAACGGGTTGACCTATAGACTTGAAATCTATAACTTTTTGTCAGCATGGTCAGAAGATGATACGGTTCAAATTTGGTGAAAATCGGAGCAACGGTCTAGGAGGAGTTAGAAAAAGTAGGTTTTTAAAGTAAAACAATATGGCGGACAGGAAGTTCAGCTGACTTTGGTAAATTTGATATCTATGTTCTCAGCATGACCCAAGGAATCTACAGAGACCAGTTTCATTACAATTGGTTAATATAATCAAAAGTTATTAGCATTTTCGTAAATTTTGTTATAACTTTTGACCACAAGGTGGCGCAGCGCCGAAACTTCTCAGGCTCCTTCAGGGCATTGTCCTGATGACCCATACCGAGTTTCATAACTATATGCTAATGCGTTCGTAAAATACAGCATTTTAGCACAAAATTCAAAATGTCCGACAGCCAAAATGTCCGATATGGGAAAATTGGACAAACCCATCAGAAATTATAAGCAAAAATAGCCATTTTTCATATCTCCGCACCAGTAGGTGGCGCTGTGCCGAAACACTGCATGATGCCTCAGGTCATGCTTGTGATGACATACACCAAGTTTGGTCTGAATACGATAAAGCGTTGCGGAGATACAGCCTTAAGTCTATTTTCGCAAGCGCTACGTACAATTCTTTCATGTGTTTTACGAAAACGGTTTGAGGAATCGACTTGAATTCCATAACTTTTTTGTCGGCATGGTCTGAAGATGATCTGGTTCAATTTTCGTGAAAATTGGAGTAACGGCCTAGGAGGAGTTCGACAAAGTAGGTTTTTCAGAAAATTCAAAATGGCGGAAACATTTTCATGACGGAAAATGAGGTCATATGGTGCAGTCAAATCGTCTTGACCCAAGGAATCAGAGGAAAGAAGAATTTTGTTTCTAGCCCTTATGGTTCAAAAGTTATTTGCATAAACATAAGTGCAAGTTTGGATAGCTGGTGGCGCTAGAGGGATTGAGTTAGAGACTCCAAATTTGCTATGGACAAAGGTCAGACTGTTCTCTAACTGTGTGCCAAATTTCACAACTTTCCCGCAAGCGGTTCTATGGGCTGCCATAGACTTCAAGAGCGGAAGCGGAAGAATAATAATAATAAGAGTACGGAACGCCAACAGTTACAATAGGTGCCTAAGCACCTTCGGTGCTTGGCCCCTAATAACAATGACCACAAATTAATTTTAGTTTTTGATGCACAGTCTATTATAGACTTTTAAAACTTCACAACCTGTCTTCATTAAAAATGGTTGTGTCATATATTGTTTAAAAAAACATATATATATTTAATCTGACCATAATAAGTTTTGGGCCGGTAAGATTTTTTTTTTTTTTGAAGAAGTCTCTTATGCTCACCAATGTAAAGCATCCTTTGCTGAACAAGATCATTAATTTGAAGGGGACCTATCATGCCCATTTTTAGATGCAATTTAAGTCTCAGGCATTCCCAGAATGTGTCTGTGAAGTTTCAGCTTAAGATACCCCACAGATCATTTATAAATCCATGTTGTAAATACCAATTTCTGACTAAAGTCAAGAACAGCCATGTGCCTTTAAATGCAAATGAGCTGCTGTGCCCCGCCCCCTCTCTACGATAACAGTTCCTGCCTCAATCGGATTCTCTGTCAAATATTAACAAGACATCTGCTTGGTTTTGATTATCATCTATATCGCAATCAGTCTCACGGATAGCATAGTTCTTCTTTCATCATTAAAGATGCCCTAGAACCCTTTTTCACAAGATGTAATATAAGTCTAAGGTGTCCCCTGAATGTGTCTGTGAAGTTTCAGCTCAAAATACCCCATAGATGTTTTATTATTCAATTTTTTAACTGCCTATTTTGGGGCATAATTATAAATGCACCGATTCAGCGCGCGTCCCCTTTAAATGCTCGCACTCCCCGCCCCCAAGCTCGCGACTCTATAATACATTGCATAAACAAAGTTCACACAGCTAATATAACCCTCAAAATGGATCTTTACAAAGTGTTAATCATGCAGCATATCAGATCATGTAAGCATAGTATTGATTTGGATGTTTACATTTGATTCTGAATGAGTTTCATAATAGCCTATGTGTGGCTAACGGGGCTAAAGCTAACATTACACACTGTTGGAGAGATTTATAAAGAATGAAGTTGTGTTCATGAATTGTACAGACTGCAAGTGTTTAAAAATGAAAATAACAACATGGCTCTGGTCTCCGTGAATACAGTAAGAAACAATGGTAACTTTAACCATAATTAACAGTACATTAGCAACATGCTACCAAAACATTTAGAAAGACAATTTACAAATATCACTAAATATATCATGATATCATGGATCATGTCAGTTATTATCGCTCCATCTGCCATTTTCGCTATTGTGCTTGCTTGCTTACCTAGTCTGATGATTCGGCTGTGCTACTCCAGACGTTAATACTGGCTGCCCTTGTGTAATGTCTTGAACATGGGCTGGCATATGCAAATATTGGGGGCGTACATATTAATGATCCCCACTGTTACGTAACAGTCGGTGTTATGTTGAGATTTGCACAAATCAAAATTACATAAGAAGGAGGAAACAATGGCGTTTGAGACTCACAGTATTGGATTTCCATGTACAGAACTCTAATTATTTAACTATGCCAAGGTAAATAAAATTTTCAATTCTAGGGCACCTTTAAAGTTTATTATTTCCACGCGTTTTAAAGCTATATCAGTTTAAACTTCTAATGGATCGTTTTCTGAGTGCACTTATCTGAAGCACACGCACACAGACAGCTGGCTGTCAGACATCAAGTCTCATGAGTAACATCTCTTTTTTTTTTTTTTTTTTTTTTTTTGTTTAAACTGTCAAAAACACACACAGTTCACATAAACACAGTCAGTTCTGTCTGTGAACGTAAATAGCAGGCAATGATACAGAAATTGTGTGTGTATATTAGATCTGTGTGGTGCATTCCCTTCAAAAATAAAACTAAACCACTTTGTTCAGCGGATCAGATGTCAGTAAATGAAGACTGTTATGTTCACTCTTACATCCAACAACAAAACATCTCAATTACTTGCCAGACATTGTTGTCGCTACAGCTGCTCGAGTGCGGAGAAAATGGCGGACAGCATATATATATATATATATATCTTACTGACCCCAAACGAGAAGATCCACAAAACGTGAAGATCCACAAACGAGAAGATCCACAAAAATAGTGCAAAATAATATTTTTTATGATGACATTTATAGAGCTTGACAACCTTTTTTTTCCATGAACTATCCCTTTAAGGTCAGGAACTGAAGTGAAGGAAGCTGTTCCAAACAAAAATACAATGCCTTATGTCTATGGCAAGCAAACTGAGTTCTGTCAAAGAGGAAAGAATTTTAAACAGTACTGTACGATTTTGACCTTAAAGCTAATAACTTGTCACCAGTTTTTCTGCTGACAGATGCAGTCAGCGGCCAACACACCGACAAGCTGTACACAATAAATCCTGAATCCTGTTAACCCAGCTATCCATACGACACTTCTCTCTCTCTCTTCTCATTTCTTTTCTCACGAAACCTCGTCACAATACTTCCTCAGTGAAGATGTTTATTGATTAATACACAGTTATCATTTACGTTAGCTAAAGCATCACATTTGATCGTTAGGTTTTACTCCATATTTCTCCTTCCTGTAGCACATATGAACAGGCACCGTGTCTTGTTCAATGAAATATACACATTATAATTTCAAACAGAATTTTTTATTCTGTTATATCGATTCATATCCAGCTGTTCATCTTTCTGTTTGTAACTGTAAATGTTAAAACTCTTAGGCAGTGTTCTGTTGCTTTGAAATCTCCCTAGCAGTCTGATGAATTTCTAGTCTGTATTAATTTATACATACAAATTCTACTTTGCCTGAAACAAATTATTACACCACCCAAAATGTGCAAATATATATAGTTCTCGTTTATTATTTGACGTATCACAATGCAGGAAAATGGAGTGTTACTTCCACTGATGTGAAATGACACACACATCTGTTGTTAAATGAATGCAGTGTTGCTAGTGGCTTTGACTGATTTAAATATCTGACTCACCATTGAGTTTATACTGGTTGTTTGTGCATAATGTGCTCTAAAGCCTGTCAGCGTGTACCTATTTTGTTTTAAATCGTTTCTGCATGAATGGATGTTCTCCAGTGGTGATTTGCAAACTTTTTAGTGCTAAGCCCAGAGTTAGAATAAATAATGCTTCCTCAGACATGCAGTGCAGATGCAGGAAGGTCCTTCTCATAAATTAAATGAAATTGAACTTTTATCTGTGAGTTTGTAAACTGGCCAAAGGCTTTATTTGATTGCTTTAACTTCCAGGGTTGTGTTATAGAGCTGAATAATAATAATAATAATAATAATAATAATAATAATAATAATAATAATAATAATAATAATAATAATAATTATTATTATTATTATTAATATTATTATTATTATTATTTGTTTTATTTATTTTCAGCAACTGTCAATGTGATGAATTGTGACATCTGATTAATTAATTAACATGATTTAACTAGACTTTGTTAATATGAATTTATAAAATATTATTAATTTGACATTGACAGCCATATGTATTATTGAAAAAGAAAATAAACTGACCAAAGACCTTATTTGATGACTAGGGTCAGGGTTTAACCATTATGTTATAGTGCTATATTGATAATAATAATATATATATATATATATATATATATATATATATATATATATATATATATATATATATTTTTTTTTTTTTTTTTTTTCTTTTTCCTCACAGTGGCAGTGCGATTAAATGTGAACTGATTTGATGAATAAATGTAATTAATCAGCAGTATTTAATTCTTTTTATAAAAATACGAATTATTTTACAGCCCTATGTATCATAAGAAAATATGTATTGACAAACTTGTTCTTAGTGCACTATGACTAAATAAGATGACGCTATTAATGCCGCAATTTGTTTTCCACATTGCTCAGAGGGAAAATGTGTCTAGATTTATTGCTGAATTCCACTTGATGTGACCCAAGATCTGTTTAGTTAAGTAATAATTAAAGAACACAAGCCATTTTCATCTATATTTCTATATTCATTCAGAAGCAGCGTTAGTAAATTCCTCTGACACAAAGGGAGTTTGTTGATGAAAGAATGACTGAATCCCAATTGTTTCTTTCCTCCACCTATGGCATAATCCTATAAACACTGTCATGTGTTGTTTTTGAAAGTTTCCCGACAGTTTACTTCCTTTAAATATTCTCTTTAGACGTTGTCATACCGTATGACATTTTAAAGGTCTGTAGTGAGAAACATCACAGTGAAGACTGGGTGGGAAACTTGACTGTGATTTGTGATGCCTTCATGTCTTTGTTTCATTTATTTATTTATCTATTTCCCTTGCAAACTTTTTTCCTTTTATTTCCTAGTACAAACAAGTCAACGGACGGGTATGATGTTATGCAAATCAAGTCTCAAGGGGACAACATGACAAGCCCCCTAGAACAAAATCAATACCGAGAACAATGAACAAGTGACTCGCCAACAAAAAGACAGTTTCCCCCACTTAAGATGCCAAAAATATATTTTGTGTCTGCACAAAGCTGCATGAGCCAAGGCCACAATTTTGTACCTAAATTGTTTTATCCACATTTTAAATGCACGTCACCACATCGCACAACCTCGGAGTCACCGGATAGCTTCCGTAGGGTTTCGGCCTCCAAAATGAAGAGACTATGCAAATGTAAACATATGTCTGTGCTATCCTGCGAGGTAATTGCGATAGCTTGAGGTGAATTCCCCTGCTGGGCGATTTATTGCGTGCCTGATTAATTACCTTTATCAAAGAAAGGCCTTCCGGCACTTTTTTCCTCCCCTTTATTTCCTAAAGCAAATCCTTAAAATTTGTCGAATAGGCGGAAGGATGTTTCTTTGGGGTTTGTAAAGCTTGTGAATGTCTGAAAGGTTAGCAAGGTATAGAAAAATGAATTTGTCAGAATTCCAGGCAACTATAGAACTGCAATCATGCAGCGCTCAGTGGCTGGGGATGTCAGCTAGTTGACAGCGTTTTGGGTTTCCGTCCTGGCTGGTGCGAGTCGACACAAAAGAGCCATTCAAGAAACAGGAAAAAACAATTATCTTAAGATTGCCGCATTTGATTGAGTTCATGACATTTTCGGGATTCGAATGCATTTGAAGCCGTCAGGTTGCTGGCCTGGCCTAAAGCAGTGCTTGTTTCATGCTTTACTGTCACCTAATTGGGTTGTCTGAAAATATGCACCCGTTTTCGTCGCGGTATGTGGTTAATTGATTTAATTTATAAGCTCATGATATGCAATTGCTCTTGTCTAATTTGGAGCGATCGTCGTTATGTTCGAGAGATAATAAAAAGAGACATAACTAATGGTGGAGATTAGAGACATAAATGAAGGTGCTTTACCTCTGTATCGCTACATAATGAGATAAACAGCCCTGGCATTTTTTATTTCACTGTTTCATTAGCAAATGCTTTCAGATTGAAGTCTTTTCATTTAACTGAGATGCGAGCAATGCATTTGGCCTAACTTTCTTCTGATTAATGCTTAGCGTTTTTGTGTAATGGACCCGATTCAGAGCAAATAACAAAACATCATGGTGCATAACTTCAGACTGTGCCATTGAATTTTCTGTCTCATTATATACAATATAAAGTAGTAAAGAAATGTATTTGGACACTTGAGACAGTAGTTGGTGTATGAAAATGAGAAAACAATAGATAGCCAGGTGAAAAAAAAAAAAAAAGTACATTTCTATAATATACTTAAAATGCTCTATTTTCGTACACTAAATTTGTACTTAATATACTAAAAAATCTTCTTTAGTACTTCTTAAGATCATCTAAGTGCACTCAACTGTGCTATTTTGAGACACCATGAAATATTAACTAAAATGTGCTTTTAATATACTGTCTCTGTATTTAGAAAAATGTATTTAGATACCACTTATAGTGCATTTGAACCCATAGTGTACTACAAGTGGTAACTAAATATATTTTTTTAAATACAGAGATAGTCTATTAAAAGCACATTTTAGTTCATATTTCATACTGTCTCAAAATAGCACAGTTGAGTACACTTAGATGTTCTTAAGATGATTTTAAAAAGTACTAAAGAAGATTTTTTAGCATATTAAGTACAAAATTAGTGCACAAAAATAGAGCACTTTAAGTATATTATAGAAGTATACTTTTTTCATCTGGGTATTCAGAAGTGTTCTTTTGAACACTGCTGTAAAATCAATCAATCAATCAATCAATCAATCAATCAATCAATCAATCAATCAATCAATCAATCAATCAAGTCGCTTTGGATAAAAGTCTGCAAAATGAATAGATGTAAATCAATCAATCAATCAATCAATCAATCAATCAATCAATCAATCAATCAATCAGTCAATCAAATTTACATGGATGAGAGGCCAAAACGCTCAGAAAACATTTCAGAAATATTGTTTTCATGTGCATGGGATCATGGACGGATGCAACAAACGGATAGGTACTTAGGTAAGATGGATGGATGGATGGATGGATGGATGGATGGATGGATGGATGGATGGGTTGTTTCATTGAAAATCATTTAAAAAATGTTACTTGTCACTTGTTATGAAAATTATATAAGGGTAGACAAAACGTTTTGGAAACTCTGCAAAAATAAAATCTGTTTATGTGTGTATGAGGGGCTAAAATGCTGAGAAATTTGTGTGTGTAGTTTATATTCAATTATATTTGCTGACACTGACAATATCAGTGTTATAGAAGCATCAAAAGCACCAGCAGCATTTATATTCAGGTGTTTTTAAGTACTCTCTCTCTCTTCACACTTTCTCAAGCCTCACTTATTAAATCACCAGAATTTCTTTTACCGTCACATTAGCCGTCTCTTTCTTCATTATATGACCAACCTAGTGGAAACCAGCCTGTCTGTTTCTTTGGACTGTTGCTGTGGCCTGGCAGCACTGGCTCTCTAAGGACACGAGAAAAGGCAAGTTTCAGTGGGCAGAAGGCATCCTGGGAGAACTCATTCGCCAGTCTGCTTTGTGATCTTCTGCCCAGGAGCTCAGAGGAGGGCCAATTTCATCAGATACTTCTAGCAATGCATGACCTGTCCGGTTTGAAACACTGGCTGTGAATGAAACGAAAATGAGGACTGGTGACTGTTAGATACGGCTGACTGTGAGGCTCGGGGGATGGGAGACGCTTTTCCGCTTGAAGCTGCATTTGAATTCAAACAGATGAGGCTGTAAACATGCTAAGATATGATGTTAGCACACTCACATTCATTAATTTGGTGCATAAAATTGATCAAAAGTGACAGTAAATACTATAAGGATTTCTATTTCAAATATATGCTGTTCTTTGAATGTTCTGTTCATCAAAGAATCCAGATTGTTGCAGATTTCACAAAAATATTAGAGAAAAAGAATCATTGTTAAAGACGCAAATCAGCATATTAGAATGATTTCCGAAGGGTCATGTGACACTGAAGGCTGGAGTAATGATTCTGAAAATTCTAAATTACATTTCTAAATTACATGTTGTTTTAAATTGTAATAATATTTCACAATATTGCTGTTTTTACTGTGTTTTTGTTACAGTTGCCTTGGGAACTGTCACATTCAATTATGGTTTCAGTTTCGTATATCATTAGGACAACGTGCGTCCCAGGTTTGTGTACTTATGCATTATTCTATGCCGTTTGGTCATATAGTGTACATGCTGAAAATTCCTAAAAGTAAAAAGAAAAAAAGTGCATTTTAAATACCTTTTAATGTGGAATGTTAGACACTTCATGCACTCAAATGTCCAATGATGAATTACAAAAAACCTTATAAAATTCATACACTACACGGTTGAGTACACAGTGCATAAGTACATAGAGCATACGTGTATAAATTTCCTTATAATGGTTTTATTTTGTTGCCATTGTTACTCATTATTTGATTGATTACTTCCACCTGCTCCTTGTTTAGTTTATCATTAATCTGTGTATATTTAGCCCTCAGTTTTAGTTCTTTGTTTTTTTTTTTTTTTCTATTTCACATTTGTCTGAAATAGCACAAGTAAGGTAGGTACTTAAGTAGGTACTTATTTCGAATAAGTAATTATTCACGACTTCTAAAAAAAGTATGTTATATATTGCATGAGTGTGTGTACTATGGATGTAATCCGGACATACTACATTCGCCATGTTGTCATTATCATGTGACCTGCCAGCATCAGTTGCATTGCTTCACTGCCCTTCACAATTCCTCTCCCATGGCCTCATGGGATAGTAAAGTGTCCATCGTATCCACACTTCAGAATCTCACTGGAACTACTCTTTCATGAGTACTGTGAATTCGGAAATACTTTTTTCACCTACTATATAGTATTGAAAGCATGTGATTTCAGATGCAGCCCTACAGTACACTGAATTAATAGTTTTGTGCCTCAGTCTCATTTGTCCTCTTCCAGCATGCACTGGGGCATGAATAATTAACATGTTTTGTTTTGTTGGCACATTTTGTTGTCTCGTGATATTAGCTCAAGACAACAAGCAGAAAAAAAAAAAGAAAAAAAAAACATTTACATCACATATGAAGTGAAGCACGTAGGCCTAATATTTAACAATTTAACTCTAACTTGTAGTTCATAGTACTAAGAGATCATTTATCTACAGAGGTCATTGTTGCAATGATAGCAAATTCATTCAGCATGGCAAATCCGTCTTTAAAACTGCAAATATTCTAACAGTATGCCTAGGAGTGACAATGATCTGTTTTCTTTTCTTTTCTTTTCTTTTTTTTTTTTTTTTTTTTTCTTCAAAAACAGTACTGTATATATCGAATGGAGGCTCAAAATAGGATTTCCCCCATTGAGAAACATCTCCAGTCCTTCAGCGTTCATTCCTATGAACTTCAGCAGCAGGACTCAAATCACAGGCAAAGAAATCAATGATCCACACAGCAGAGTAACACAGTCTTTGCATGGAAAGTCGTCCCAGCAGGGTCTCCATAGTGATTTTCCATGGTAAATAAATACTCATTGGTGTCCATTGAATTATCCATATGGCTTTCAACTCTGACAGATATTTGCATTTCTGTTTCTATGAAGCTTTGACCATGAATAATGCACCCCAAACCAGATAAGTTTGTTTGATTCTTGTCAGTCATCTTCTCAAGCTTATTTGAATATGGAGAGGTGGGTGTACAACTTGTGAGAATGTTAAAGAAAAAAACACTTTTTTTTCTTTTTACATATTTATTCCAGTCAGCGACAAATGAAAATAACATCAGATGTACTTAAATGAAATGCAAATGTTTGATAATTGAAAAAGAGAAAATGCGGTTAATGCCTGCTCTGAAAAAAAATGATATGTGCATGATGATATTCTCATTCGTTTGTGCAAAGTGGTTTTAATTAAGCGACCAATTTAAACTGGAGGACAAATAGTTCCTCTTGTGGGTTACGAAATCTATTAATTTCGTTGCAGCGTAATAGACAGGAGTAACCTCTTCTTTCTCTAGATTTCAGTATAATGGCAAACAAATGCGATCCTCTCAATAAGAGGTGTAGAGTAATGATCAGGTCATTAAAGAGCCATTATGGTTCATCTGCAATTCTGCATAAGCTAACTAGTTTTCATTCTGTTTGCTACAAGATTCAATGCAGAACAAGAAAGCTATTTAAAGCATGTAGAAAATATCACTGCCACCGAACACTCCTTACAGAGTGAACAAAGATGCCGAAAAGAAATAAACAACCATATAAATAAATACACTTTTTGAACTTTTGTATCCAGCCGAGGAGCAGCTTGCTGTTTGTTTATATTATTATGTATTTTGATTCAGCCGTTCCTCCTGACGGATTGAATTTCTACAGTAGAAGTGTAAATTTTGATTTTTTCATTGCAGAGTAATGTACTGTAAAAACGACAGAAGCTGCACTGATATGTCTGCTCGGAGAGACAGTTCAAACCCGCACCTGTCACAAAGGAAATGTTTGTGTACTTTTGTTACATTTTGAGGCAGTATACAACTACATTCCATTTTGCATAATCAAAGTGCTGACAAAGTAGTGTGATTCTGTCTAAAAGTAAGAGTAGTACTCAATCAAAGACCTAAGATTGTGGATTTGAACAAAATATTGCTGATGGATGGATGGATGGATGGATGGATGGATGAGAAGAAGAAATGTTTGTTGAGCAGCAAATCAGCATATTAGCCCTCTACTGCACACATGTTGATGGCACATGAAAAAAAAAATATATATTCCACATAATTTTTAGGTTCATTTGGGAACATTTTATCGATTAAAAAAAAATGTCCCCCCACCCTCCCCCAACCCCAAAATATTTTTCCGTTGCCTCAGGGCAACGTTTGCGACAATGGTACAGAGTCATAGAGAAAAGTAATCAAAATCAAAATCATTAAAGGGATAGTTCACCCAAAAATGAAAATTTGATGTTTATCTGCTTACCCCCAGAGCATCCAAGATGTAGGTGTCTTTGTTTCTTCAGTAGAACACAAATGATGATTTTTAACTGCAACCGCTACCGTCTGTCAGTGGTATAATGCATGTCAGCGGGAACTTGGACTATAAGAGTAAATAAAACACGACAGACAAATCCAAATTAAACCCTGCGGCTCGTGACGACACTTTGATGTCTTAAGACACGAAACGATCGGTTTGTGCGAGAAACCGAACAGTATTTATATCATTTTTTACCTCTAATACACCACTATGTCCAACTGCATTCATCACTCGATTCGTTTGGTCTGATCGCGCTCTGACAGCGGCAGTGATGTCTCGCTCTCATTGAAGTATATGCGCGAGACATCACTGCCGCTGTCAGAGCGCGATCAGACCTCACTAATCGAGTGATGAATGCCGTTGGACATAGTGGTGTGTTGGAGGTAAAAAATGATATAAATACTGTTCGGTTTCTCGCACAAACCGATCGTTTCTTGTCTTAGGACATCAATGTGTCGTCATGAGCTGCAGGGTTTAATTTGGACTTGTCTAAGCAAGTTTTATTTACTCTTATTGTAGAAGTTCCCATCCACTAGCATTATTTGACTGACAGACTGCAACGGTTGGAGTTAAAAATCATCATTTGTGTTCTACTGAAGAAACAAAGACACCTACATCTTGGATGCGCTGGGGGTAAGCAGATAAACATCAAATTTTCATTTTTGGGTGAACTATCCCTTTAAGTAAAAAGGGAAAAACACTTGAAAGACATTGATATATTGAATTTGATACATGCATATGTCTGTATCATGTAGTGTGCTATGCCATATAATGTACTTCATGTGATAAGATTTCACTCCGTACGAAACTTCAAAAAGTAGTTCTTCTCTGCTGAGACATAGTGGTGTATGTTACAATTTTTGCACATCACTTTGGGTGTTCCTGCACACCCAGGAACCTTGCATCTTCCCTTCTTATAATACATTGTGGCCAATGAGAGGTAACCTCCTCGAAAAGTATCCCTTATCGCACAATGTTGCCCTGAGGCAACAAAAAGAAAAACTGAATTTCTGAACATGTAAAATAAAAAAAAAACTTCATAAAACCTGACAAAAGGCTTCTCTACACCTTCATACACGCACGCATATTTATTTTTTTTTTTTTATGTACAGTTTATGTCGTTTTAAATAAGATTACTAAAGCAAATAATATTGCCTTCTTCTCACACCATGTGCTCCTGTGACCATGTGTCAGAACAGGACGTCCCACCTCTTAATGATGCTTGATATTGACTCCAACACCTTACTGAACTGTTCTTTGGTACTTTTTCAACCTTTATAATTGGTTGTAATCATTTAAAGAAAAATTTACTAAACATAGGGCTTGAGAAAACTTTCCGTTGCCTGAGGGCAACGCTGTGCTGTAGAGGGTTAAAATGATTTCTGAAGGATCATGTGACACTGAACTATCCACAGTATTTACAATGAATGGTGTTTAATGGTGTTTCAAGGTAAACTGGGATCCCTGTACTGGTCATTGCATTATTGCGAATTCCGGGGTGATGAGTGAGAGGTGGATTGTGGGTTGTGGGAGGGCCAGTCAAAATCTTGTTCCAGGTCGAATGGAGAATTATGCTGAAAATTCAGCTTTGCATCACATGAATAAATTACATTTAATAATCTATTCAAGTAGAAAATTGTTATTTCAAATGGTAATAATATTTCACAATATTACAGTTTTTTAACTATATTTTTGATCAAATACATATATATATATATATATATTTCTGGTGAGCATAAGAAACTTTAAAAATACAAGCAACTTTTGTCACCTATATATATATATTTAAACATGACTACATAACTACACAAAATGGTGGTTACAACTTAAAGGGATAGTTCACCCAAAAATGAAAATATGATGTTTATCTGCTTACCCCCAGGGCATCCAAGATGTAGGTGACTTTGTCTCTTCAGTACAACACAAATGATGATTTTTAACTCCAACCGTTGCAGTCTGTAAGTCGTGTAATGCATGGCAATGGGAACTCCATCTATAAGAGTAAAAAACAAAACAAAACAAAAAAAACATGCACAGACAAATCCAAATGAAACCCTGCGGCTCGTGACGACACACTGATCTGTTTGTGTGAGAAACCGAACAGTATTTATATCATTTTTTACCTCTAATACACCACTATGTCCAACTGCCTTGAGCATCTGGTGTGTGAGGTCTGAAAACGCGCCTTGATGCCGGAAGTGATCTCTCGCGCGTATTCGTCAATGAGTGCAAGAGATCACTTCTGGCGTCAGAGTGCATTCAGACCTCATACACCGGATGCTCAAGGCAGTTGGACATAGTGGTGTATTAGAGGTAAAAAATGATATAAATACTGTCAGGTTTCTCACACAAACCGATCGTTTCGTATCTTAGGACATCAATGTGTCGTCACGAGCCGCAGGGTTTAATTTGGTTTGTCTGTGCGTGTTTTTTTTTTTTTTTTTTTTTTTTTGAATGTTATAGATGGAGTTCCCATTGACACGCATTATATGACTGACAGACTGCAACGGTTGGAGTTAAAAATCATCATTTGTGTTCTACTGAAGAAACAAAGTCACCTACATCTTGGAAGCCCTGGGGGTAAGAAGATAAACATCACATTTTCATTTTTGGGTGAACTATCCCTTTAAACACATTTTCCTTTTACAGTTATTTAAATCCTAATGTAAAATCTATGGACATATTATGTGTTAATTACCTATAAATGTTATGTCATGTATTGTAGAATGAATGTTGGGTTACTTGGACTGTTTATAGAAGTGTCATCTGAATCAACATATGGGGCACAGATCATGATGTATTATAAATAAAGTAAGCTATGATAGATCAGTCTAAAAATAATTCTACTCTGCCGGTTTCTACTTTCAGAGGTTGCCTGCTTGTCTGGGGACAATGCGAATAAATAGTTTTGGCCAAGGAGCTACGAGAGGTTATGGACAGCTAATAGACGGCAAAGGCAGATGTACACACTACAGCAGTTCTATTATTGTTATTTAGGCTTCTCACAGGCTAAACAGATAAATAGATGTTCCATGATGCTGAAAATGACGTGGAACAAGAGTAAGGTCAGAATGACATTAACCTTGTTGTTTGGCCTAAGACAGATGTAAGGGCATGCATAATGTATTTTATTCTCTTGATTTCACAGTTCTGCAACTGCTCTCATTTCACTTACAAAGGCAATGTGAAATGTAATTATTCAGGGTGTCTGCTATGGAAAAATACTATCGCACATGCTTTGGGTTAGTGATTTAAATAAACCTCAACCACATAGAAACATGCTAAAATCGCTTTAGATATGCGAAAAACAGAACACTCACATTACTACGAATGGGAGAAAATGCATCGTGCAATATGGCGGAATAAGTCTCGCCTTCTAAATAAAAGAACCAATCACCGATCGGTAAAGTCATTGTGTCACAGCAGCTGCCGTTAGAACCTCCAGTCGAAAATTGTTCTGAGAAACACACTGAGAACTGTACATGCGCATTGGCTGTTGCAGCCTGAAAAATGCATTTATTTTATTTTTTGTCATGTTTTGAGTGTTTAGAAACAAAATTTATGAGACAACTGTTGTCAGATTTCATTTATGATTTCAAATATGAAATTAAATCAAAAGTTTGCCACAGTTTGGTCAACGGTTTGGAGAATTTTATGTTTCCCCATTCAGAGAGATAGGAGCTGCACTTGCATGACTGAAAAAGCTGCAAGAGAGGTGTTTCAAAGATGGCTGCCAAGTGAAAAGGGATTTCGAAATCACTCAGAACACCTTTGCAACCACACAGCAACATGTTAAAGATCACTCAGAACATCTTACTAACCACTTAGCAACTACAATAGCGTTAGCATAGAAAAATCTAGTTCAATTACTTATTCTCTTATTGACGACCTTGATGCGAGCATCTCAGTTGAGTCTAATAGATTATTTCCTTCCCTTTTTATTTGCCCTTTCTTCCTGGTTCTGCTTTAGCAACATGCATTGACAAAGGTAAGCCCATATACAGCCTCCCTATGTCTTTTCAATCTGTCTTACCTGTCAAACAGGTAATCTTGTCTCGCCTCAGTCGGAATCCTAGTCGACATTTTACATCAGAGTGCCGGCTGATAAATGCTGTGCTTTAACTTTGAAACTTTTGATTACAACCCCCTCAAAGACCTGCATTATGAGCAGAAGCCAAGATGGAATATGCTCTCTCACACTGGCTGTAATATCCAGGAGTGATGTGTTTTTTATGCCTCAGTACCTCTTTATATGATTTATGACTGGCTGATAAATGAAACATATATGTGAGCTCTCGTTTTATTGCGGTGAAGTTAGGTCTAGAGACATTTGGCCGGAGGGTTGTGGTGTGCTTTGTGGGAAGGCTTTTACATGCATAAAAAGTGTGGTTTCTCCCAGCTTTTCTGGGAAATACCATAGTGGAGGGCAAATAGAGTCAGTTAGATGTATGTACTAAAGCACAAGGTATATCATGTTGTTTTTCTGGAAAATAGAATATTTGTCTATGTCTTCCAGAACCAGTCAACATTATCCAAAGTAAGAACTTTCTCCTCTTTTAAGTTTATTTAAAGTTGCATATATAAGCTTTAAGTAAGGCCAACGTGGTTGAAACACTGTTTTAATTTACAGTATTGTCTATTAGGTGGAAAACATTCATTTCATTCATTCATTCACAATTATTTACAAAGCAATAGCAAAACATTAAATTAAACATGAAATTTTGAAGTAGAAAGACTGGGTAACACATTAGATTAGGGAACACTTGTGGCGAGCAGGGCGGGCGAGAGCCGTGAGGGAACGGCGCAAGGCCGGTGACGCGAGAGTTAACGAGCTCCACCTCTGAGGCGCACCGGCCTTGAGTCTCTCACGCAGGAGCTCCGGGAGCATAAAAGGAGGAGCGACGGCAGTGAAGGACGAGAGAGGACCAGGCCTGGACTTTATTTTATGTTTTATTATGTTTTTGTGGCCAGCAGACGTCCGCGAGGGTCTGCCGGCATTACTTTCGTTTTGTATCTGTTTATTTTGAATTAAAGTTTTGTTTAACGTTCGCCGGTTCCCACCTCCTTCTTCCTTATCTACGGACTGTGTTACATTGGTGCCGAAACCCGGGAGGAAGGAGGGACATGCTGTCGGAGAGCCCTCGCTGCTGAGGGGGATCGCGGTGCTGCAGAGTTCGGGCATTGCAGGAGTGAAGACCGCGAGAGGCTGCCTGAGGTGGTGGTGTTGGAGTCTTGTGACAGGTGGGACTGAGACCCAGATGCCATGCTCCTGGGACGAGGTTGGGTAGCTGCCGTCCAGAAGGGAGCGGAGGAGTTGCCGTCGTCCGCTGTGGGCCGGAGCCTGCTACCGTCCGCCATGAAGGGGAGGAGAAGGGGACGGCGGGCTCACTACCGGCTGCCCTCAGCCGGAGGAGCCATCGCCGGCCACCAGGAGGAGGTCGAGGATCGGGCCGTCCACCGAGCGTCCAGTGCCATCGCATGGCACCGTGAAGAAGAGCCTCTCAGCTGGCTGAGGAACGAGTGACAATGTGTCCGGGAACCGGACCAAGAATTTTTTTTCTCTTTTTCCTCTCTCCCCTCTCTTGTTCTGTCGCTCCCCTTGCTTCCGTCTCCTTTCTCTCGTCTCTGTCTCTCTCTGTCTGTCCTTACCCCCAGGTGCTGTGGCCGCTGAGACAGGCCCGGGGGGGAGTAGAGCGCAGTCACGGGAGTACCCCCCGGCCTGCGAGGGGCAATGGGGGTATGTGGCGAGCAGGGCGGGCAAGAGCCGTGAGGGAACGGCGCGAGGCCGGTGACGCGAGAGTTAACAAGCTCCACCTGTGAGGCGCACCGGCCTTGAGTCTCTCACGGAGGAGCTCCGGGAGCATAAAAGGAGGAGCAACGACAGTGAAGGACGAGAGAGGACCAGGCCTGGACTTTATTTTATGTTTTATTATGTTTGTGTGGCGGGCAATTGTGAGGGTCCGCCAGCATTACTTTCGTTTTGTATCTGTTTATTTTGAATTAAAGTTTTGTTTAATGTTCGCCAGTTCCCACCTCCTTCTTCCTTATCTACGGACTGTGTTACAACACTATTCACTATTAAGTTGCTTAAAGGGTCGATGATGATTTCACTTTTTTAACTTTAGTTAGTGTGTAATGTTGCTGTTTATGCATAAACAACATCTGCAAAGTTAGGACGCTCAAAGTTCAATGCAACGGGAGACATTTTCTTGTAAAGAATTCGCTGTTTAAGGACTACAACAAACTGCTGATAGGGACTATCAGCAGCCATATAACCCTGTAGCCCAAGACTGGTTGCCCACTGAAGCTAAGCAGGGCTGAGCCTGGTTAGTATCTGGATGGAAGACCTCCTGGGAAAACCAGGTAGCTGCTGGAAGAGGTGTTAGTGAGGCCAGCAGGGGGTGCTCACCCTGTGGTCTGTGTGGGTCCTAACACCCCAGTATAGTGACGGGGACACTGTACTGTAACAAGCACCGTCTTTCGGATGAGACGTTAAACCGAGGTCCTGACTCTCTGTGGTCGTTAAAAATCCCATGGCACTTCTCGTAAAGAGTAGGGGTGTAACCCCGGTGTCCTGGCCAAATTCCCTCCATAGGCCCTTACCAATCACGGCCTCCTAATAATCCCCATCCATTGAATTGGCTCTTTCACTCTCTCTCCTCTCCACCTACAGCTGGTGTGTGGTGAGCGCACTGGCGCCGTTGTACTGTGGCTGCCGTCGCATCATCCAAGTGGATGCTGCACACTGGTGGTGGATGAGGAGAGACCCCTGATATGATTGTAAAGCGCTTTGGGTGTACAGTTGTACATATGAAAGCGCTATATAAATGCCTCATTCATTCATTCATTCATTCATTCATACAACAAGCTTCTTCCCGGGTTACTAACATCACTAACCCTAAAATTTACATAAACTCCGCCCCCGAGAACACGCAACAAAGGTGGTGAGTCCATGTTGGGCTGCTTTAGAGAAGAAGAAGATTTGTTGTAGAGTGTTGCTGTCATGCTGTCATTTTACACCGGACAGCTTCACAAACGAGGGCCAATTCAACGCTGGATTTACACAAAAGATTAATATGACGGCACATGCTAGTCGATGAGTTGAATCAACTCCACAGCAACTACATAAATTTATCCACTAACGTCCAGGTGCATTCTAAAAGTAACTTCTTCCCGAGTCTCTCCATCAATGTCCGACTCCGGTTTGGAAAACGTAAGGCTGAACATTATTACTGACAATTGTCATTTTGGCTGCATGAGATTATCCAGCTTTGTTGTTGCTGAGCAATTAATACCAATACCAATTTATATAATGTTCTTGAAAACTATTATACCACCCCCCCCCCCCCCCCCCCAATTTATGATTAACAATCAAATGATTAATTAGTTAAAAACTAGTTGCCATGAATACAGGTGCCATCAGTTGTCTTCTTATAAATGACTTGTTTGTCACTGAGTCAGGGTTGCTGATGCAAAGTAGGCCCTTCGTTACCAAACACCAAGTAACTAAATTAGGATACAATTATGAGCCATTCACAAACATTATACTGTTGGTTACTTTAAAACTAACCTTCATCTGGGAGATCACAGGGATATGTGAATATTTGATCTGTTAAAGACACAATATGTAAATTTTCGCCCGCTAGAGATCATTCATTCAAAACAAAGGCATAGCTCAATGACACCTTGATTTCACAGAATCATGGGAGGTGTTATCTTCATGTCTACAGCTGGTGGAAAAGAATCGGGACGGGACTTAGGCAGAAATCATGTTCATGGATGAGATTATTAATGTTACTCTAAGCAGAGCATGGCCGAGTGCTGTGGGAACAGTAACGAGGCCGATGGAGCAATTGCTAATGAGAGACGAGCGCAACATACGTCTCAAGAACACCGTAGTTTTTATTATGCCACAGTCGCTGCTTCCGATTCTTCCGGTCATGTGCACGTAGGGTAAAGCAGCGCTGTTTATCATATTAGATACATTTCTGTGTTGAAAGTTGTTATACTGCTACTCTGTGCTTTCGCTCGGCGGCTGCTATGAGACACTTGTTGCACACTGTAATACATTTGAGTGTGTTGAAAATTATGTTATAACGTTACTCTGTGCATTTGCTCAGCGGCTGCTTCGAGACACTTGTTTAAGGAAACACTGCAGTAAGCTAGATCGATTTTAGAACATCATATTAATAAATGCTGGATGGCTTATGTTGATAAATGGCAATTCATTTTAAAACGTATTGTATGATGGAGAAAATTCTGTATTACTGTTACTAAAATAATGCTGCATCTGATTATGCTATTTTAGCTACTTCACAAAATAGTGTTTTTCTCTGAGGCATGGTAAAGCATGGTAAAAAAAAAAACAAGAAAATTAGATTTAAACAATAAAATTAAACGTGTTGAGCTACATAACAACAATTAGTTTTCTGTCTATAAATATATCAAAACAGTTGTTCCCTTGTCTTTTAAAACGTGTAATATATTAAAGCGTCTTTGTTGTTTCCATGGTTTCTACAAAATAAAACCGGAATCCGAGGCAGACCTGAGGGTTAACGCGGGTATGACGCAATTGACAGGCGACTCCTCACACGTCCCGGAGCCTTGGTTAAAATTGCAATTTTCTCACTATTTACAAATAGTTGGAAACATTTGGGATATTGTAAGTACTCAAGTGCACAAAATATATAACACTGGCCTAGTGGTTTTTGGATATTTTACTGCAAAAATCTTACATATTGCACCTTGAATGAATCACACATATTGCAATGAATCACGCAATGCGATTTGCTAAAGTTTGCGCTCGTCAATTTACTGGTATTTACGCCATTAACGCCCTAAAAACAGCATGTCTTAACCCATTTTACGACATGGCTGCAATTGTTGCTGCTAGGAGGAGACACCACAGAGAACAGAGAGTGTGGTACAAAGAAGATTATTAATTTCTTTGAAATGCCAGAGTAAGACGTTATCCGAACATATAGTTTGCCAAGCTAATAGGCCAACATGGCTTGGCCAACGATATTATATATGTGTACGTGTCAGATTTATTGTGTGACTCGGGCAGAGAAAAGCTGTTGCTATCAAACATTGTTTACTTAATCAACTGAGTCAGTGCAATGGTGAAGGGATAGATCAAATAGGCCAGCTGATGAAAGGTTTGTGAAGAAATGTCATGCTCCCTTATACAAGTATTTTTAAAATACAAAAATACAGTAGTTTATTTTGATACATGGTGTGGCTGCTGTATTTTGTAGTTTATTTTGATACACTTAAAATTAAGGTATTTGGTATTTTATTTTAAAATACATTTTGATGTATTTTTGCCCATCTCTTTAAAACATGTTTCAAACTGTATTCCAATTAAATCATCTATACCAATATTTACTGATGTTTTGATTGAATACAGCTTTAGTTGTCTTGTTCCAAAATATTTCTTCCACAGTAAAGAATCAGTTGACTTTGTCGGTCACAACATGTGCCATTGTAACACATGTTGTGACCAACAAAGTCAACTGATTCTTTTTTTTTTTTTTTTTCCCCTTACAATTGCTTTTTCAAGTCAAGGTGAAACTTTACTGTCATTCAACCATGTGCATATGTGGGAAGCACAATGCCGCTCCTGCTACAAGTTTTGATGCAATATCTGTACAAGTTAAATGTCATCTTTAAACATCACCTTTCATTGTATTGTATTTGTGTGTCACTTAAAGGGATAGTTCACCCAAAAATGAAAATGTTGTCATCATTTACTCACCATCATGTTTTTCGAAAACGTTTCTTTTTTCTGTTGAACACAAAAGAAGATATTTTAAAGAATGTTGGTAATCAAACAGTTCACGGTAGCAATTGACTTTCATAGTATTTGTTTTTTTCCTACTATGGAAGTCAATGGCTACCGTCAACTGTTTGATTACCCACATTCTTTAAAATATCTTCTTTTGTGTTCAACAAAAGAAAAAAAAACATACAGGTTTGGAACAACTTGAATGTGAGTAAGTGATGACAATTTAGGTCAATTTTAAGGTCATTGGCACTTTCTGGCACTTTCCTCCGTTTCTGTTTGACATAACTGTAACGCGCAACCATAAAGGAGTCCTTAAAAGCAGCGCAGTTATTAAAATAGTCTAACCAGTCAGAATCAAGCATTTAACAGCACCATGCTATGTTGATTTTATGTTAAAATCTAATCTAATAGTTCTCATGACAAAAAAGTAAATAAATAAATAAAAAAAATTACTTATTCATGAAAAGAGCACTACAGATACCGTGAAGTCGTAAGGTTTTCGGAACAGTGACTATAATGTATTTTGGCTGAATCTGCATCCTGAGTGCACCATGCTGAGTGGGACTTTCTGAAAGATTACGTTAATGGTATTTCAGTTCTGGAGATTTGTCCTTCACAACAGGAAATGTCCTATAACTGTAGCCGTTTAATGCGATTAGCCACAGCCTGTGACTTAAATAATTTAATGCATCTTAGTGGTTAATTTCGATGCCACGCTAAAGATGTTGTAGATGTCACACTTGCTTACTGTCCTCATTGGAATGGTAAGGGAGGTGGACATTATGAATTAGCATACAAAAGACGACAAAGGAGGAGATTCCTTAGGACATGCAAGCTTTAGCATGCTAGAGTTAATTCTATTTACACTCGGAGTGCTCAGTGGCTCTTGAGGTGTAATTGGAGCTGAGCCCTTATAAATCTACGGCCGGCAGTTAAAGAGGGTGATGTGTGTCAGAAAACATGTAGCACCGGCCTTCAGGCCTGGTTAGTGTGCATTTGGATAACCACACTAAAAATGCTTGAATGTTATTGCATTAGATAACAAAACATCAAACCAAATTTGAGTAATTTTTGCTCAGTGATGTTTAATCGGCGGCTCTGGCAGTGATTTTTTACAACAGGTGTAGTCCATTACATTAACATGTTCCACTGACATTTCACAACTACAAAGTGGCACAATATTTTTTGCTTTCATTTTGATCTTCACATCTATGGTTTTATATTTTAAAGCATAATAAACGTTGCTTTGTCAAATGTTTTCCTCAAAAAATCAATTTAAAATAAAAGGCATTTGGTATTACATAGCAATGATATTCCTACAATAAGTCAAGTGTTTTATTAATTAAAATATTTTTTTTTTTTCCTTTATGTTTACATATTATTATTATTATTATTATTATTAGGGGTTCAAGTGCGTAGCACTGAAACGCTATTTTAATTGTTACATTTTCCAAGGATCAACATTCTCCCCTAAAACTGATCAAGCAGAGCAAAGTGTAAGACGCAGAGACTTGAAACTTTGAGGGCTGGTAGTACTCACATTGTCTACAATGTCAGCAAGGCACACCGCAATCAGACAAAAATCGCTCATGACTCCTGAACCATTAGATGTAGGCTCAATTGACTTTCCAAACTTTCCAAATTCGGATTTGCTTGTCCCAAAATTTTCAGGTATTTTGGATTTTTTGAATAACCTACTTTTGCGAACTAGCCCTTGGTTATTGGCCCGATCGGAACCAAACCAGTGCAGTGAGATTGAGTCTGATTGTCAATAGTTTACATTGGTAAAAAAAAAAAAAACGTTAGAAGTGGGTGGAGCCACTTTTACTAAAATGACTACAGCTCGTGAACAGAAAGAGATATTTTTACCAAACTCAGCACACCTGTGTAAGAGCTCATTCTGTGGTTGCATTAAAAAGGACGTGGCCACTTGGTGGTGCTATAAATGAAAAAAAAAAAAAAAAAAAAAACATGAAAATGGCTAAAACTACTTCTCCGTTAGTCCGATTGACTTGAACATTGGCATGCAGTGTCTTTGTCCGAGGTGCAATGATTGTCTTTGAGGACATTGAAGTATCTCAAAAAACATATCTGCCATCAGCCAATGAAGTTTGAGCAGCTATCAGACAAGGTTAACGGAGGCTGAACTAAACTCGCTGGGCCTGTTTGACTCATGGCCCTAGAGGCCTGTGAGAAATTCGAAAGAACGCCTTCGCGTTTTTCACGATTTTTCGCACACGCCCACAACATTCATACCACATGGTAGAACTCCTCATTCTGAGCAGCTTTGCCTCTAGGACTGCCACTGTCCATCAAATCCTTTAATAAATATTGCAGATTATTTCAAAAACCATCTTTGGCGAACTAGTCCTGGGTTTTTGGTTCAATCTTGATAACTATTAAAAAGCTTTAAAAACTGTAGTTTTACTTGCTTCTTTTGCATTTTTTTAACAATATATATTGAATTGTCGTTACGAAACCTTATTTTTCAGAAATGTTTTGCTTAAAAATGTTGGAATACCATAGGACATTTCATGAGTCCTCATATTTAAAATAGGTTTAAAAGCATACTAAACAATTTTTTATTAAAAACTGTAAAAATGCAGAATGTTTTCTGTGATGGTATAGGTTTAGAGGTAGGGGTAGTTTAGGGGGATAGAATGTACAGTTTGTACAGTATAAAAACCATTACGCCTATGGAATGTCCTCATTAAGATAGTAAAACAAACTTGTGTGTGTGTGTGTGTGTGTGTGTGTGTGTGTGTGTGTGTGTGTGTGTGTGTGTGTGTGTGTGTGTGTTCTCTCTCTCTCTCTTTTTTTTTTTAATGCAATAACATACATACATCTTTAGGTGTGACTTCAGTTGTCATACTTTTGGAAGTCACATTTATTTATCTGACACTGTACAGTATTTCAGCCTCCAGGTGACAAATCAGTAACCCAAGGTTGATGGTTGCCTGTCATTTATCTTATCTGTATCCCAATGAAAGATTAGGGATTAGAAGTAACATTTAGCTCCATGCAAGCTTGGAAGCTTTGCTGATCTCTGCCTTAAGGGTGATGTGGTTGATTGGACATTGGTTGACGTCTTTTTCTATCAACTATCTTGTGTAAATGACAACACACAAAAAAAGTTTGCATTGCCAGTCTTATGCATTACTAGACCTTTCTTTTGTGCAAAGTAAATTAGCTGCAATTTTGATTGGCATATACTTTGTGCCAATTATGCAAAATGGAACTGAGCTATAGGATATAACAAGTTAAAAATGTGTCGTGTACTGCATACAGATGGCAAAAGCTTCTTTTACCGAATTACACTGCCCTCTATGGGCACCCCTCTCTCTCTCTCTCTCTCTCTCTGTGCCTTTTTTTCTTCCTCCTCTTTCTCTCTCCGATTGTCTTACCATCGCCATCACCCTTCAATTATTCTGTTGCGTAAAATAAGCTAGAGAGAGGGCAGTGTGCGAGCAACATATTTTGCACGAAGCTCTTATTTTAAGTCCTCTCATAAATATTCCACCCTGCCCCAAATTTACAATTGATCTGACGACAGTACAGCAACAGTGAGCCAATGGAAATCCAAGTTCCACTAGTTGAAACACTAGTTAGGATGGCAACACATCTCCAAAGGCGGATTTATGGGAACCTCTTGCCAAAACAAAAATAAAACAAAAAAATATGAAAACAGACAACACAGCATTGGAGGAACCAGAGATCAGCGAAGAAATCACATGTACATCCGGCAATATACAACGCGATACCAGCCGTACCACTCACAAGCGTCTCGGGGATGCGTACTTTGCGCGTCCGTTTCTGAGAAAAAAGGATAGACTGCCTTGCTTGTGGATACATTCCGTTTAAAATGGACACTGCACTGATTGGATTTTGCCAGGGAATGGCAATGCACATCAATAGAAATTCCTAAACTTGCATTTTTCCTCTTTTCAGCCTGCTGACCGTCACGTTTCCAGGGAGAGTTTGTGATACCCGGGCTGATCACGAACCACTTCACGGATTATTATACAGTCGGGCTTAAGAGGGACCAGTGTCTTCAAGGTTATGGATTGGCCGTGCTCATTATGTTTTCGAATTTACCACGTTTAAGCGGGTAAGCAACATGGATTGTCTTCCAAAGCAAAGCAAAGCAAAGCAAGCAATCTCAAACGAAGCCCCGTTTTCCTGCGGCTGGAGCTGTCCGTGGTGCTGAAACGCAGTTATAGCGCTGGCATAGAAAACTGCCTCTTGAACACTTTTGCTGTCTTTTGAAATATTCAGTTATGTATGCGTTACACAACTTCATATGTGCTTCAAACGCTTCAGGCGTTAGATTTAAGAGCTTCAATTATGAAGCATTACGCGTTGCTTTGGAAAGACCGGCTTGGGCGCGCGATGAATGAGCTGTTTTGTGATGAATCGGCTCAGTTATATTGTTGTTTACTTAATTATTGTTTCTTTCCTTTATTGAAATTCTAGATAATTGACGTGGCTAATATAGACGCATTAGACTTATGTGCTGTATCCATGAATGTGTGTGTGCGTGTCTTTGTGCGTCCAAGTGTGTGTTTATGTGGGAGAAAGGGGGGAGAAAGAGAGAGAGTGGGAGAGAGAGGTTGATTAGCATGAATACAAATGCTTCTACACAATAAAATGGTTTATTATAGTATTGTTTGCTCCCCATCAAGATGGAATCGGGCTATAATCGATGACGTCGCGTTTTGATTTTAATCAACTCGCGGATTGTAGCCTGAGGGATGAGCTATGACTGTCACATATAGCATCAAAGGGAGAAATTCAACATAGGCACCTTTGTGAAGCGTAGATGTGTCGTGCACTCCGAGGTTTAACTTCGATACTCGTTGAGAGTTGATAAAAACTGAAGTCGTCGGATATGTGGGGTGAGTACGGGAATTTTTTTTTTTTTTTTTTTATTTGATTTATTTATTTTTTTGCATAGGGGTATGTGAATGGTCTCTGTTTTGAGACAAAAATGACTTACGTGATATTTTAAAGCGATTTGCAGAGTGACACTGATGTGTAGATTTGCTCGTCTTTCTCATTCAACGGCATATTTTCAAGTTGGAAACCATGGAGATGTCGATTTGCTCAGTGAAAGAGAAACTGGCTTTACGTTTAGCCTCTTTGAGTTGAGATGCCGCCGGATAATATGTTGGAAATTCATTCCCAAATTGCGCATCGGAGAGTAATTGTGCCAGTCGATGTTAATTTAAATTTCAAAGGAGCGTTAACGTTCTCTCCTTTTCCCCTCTTCGTTCTCCCCTCTATGTCTTCGTAAATGTGCCTGAGTGTCGTGATGAAAATAATGTGGTTGTATTTAAAATATCATGAGCATTACATAATATACATGATGTATTGTATTGAATAAATCAATGCATCTGATAGATATCAATGGTAGAGTTTGGTATGAGACAATTCTGATATTATTTAGATCGCCTAAAATTATATTGAATCAATTTATTACCTCTTGCATTGCAAAGTTTAGGCTAAAGAACAGTGCACACCGGCTATTCAATTCAGCATCTGCTTTTGCATTAAATAGGAACAGTTTGCTTTACATTAATTGGAAGGATCCTGCAGTTTGTTTTTGAGATATTCCTGTAACATCTTGTGATTTTCCACCATTTATTGTAGTTTGCAGATGTAGACATCGATTGTTCATGTAACAGACATTCATCACGTCTTTTCCTTTTCTAGATGACACCCCAAACTACAACTGCACTACAGTGAGCTGGGCCATTCCTGCACAAGAAAATGCATATCTGGATACTGAAAATTATATTGCTGGTTGCCACATCTCTGAGTCTGGTTGAGATGTATGACAATTATGGGGAGATCTGTAGGAATCTGTGCACTTGCGAGGAGAAGGAAGGCATTCTGACGGTCAGTTGTGAGAACAGGGGCATTGTGCGACTGTCGGAAATAAGCCCGGTGCAATTTTCTATGTACCATCTTTTACTGACAGGTAATTTGCTAAAAAGATTGTCTTTCAATGACTTCATCAACTATACTGGAGTTACCATTTTGCATTTAGGTAATAATGACATATCCGAGGTGGAGACTGGGGCGTTCAATGGACTCCAGGGATTAAAGAGATTACATTTGAACAATAACAAAATAGACATTCTTAGGGACGACACTTTCGTCGGACTCGAGAGCCTAGAATACCTGCAGATTGATTATAATTTTATTAGCACTATTGAACCGAATGCTCTGAGCAGGCTTCATCAGATGACTGTGCTGATTCTCAATGACAACTTGTTGTCCTCTCTGCCCACAAACATTTTCCGGAATGTGCCCCTGACGCACCTGGATCTTAGGGGAAATCGCTTAAAAATGTTCCCTTACATCGGCCTTTTGGAGCATATGGACAAAGTGGTGGAATTACAGCTTGAGGAAAATCCGTGGAATTGCTCTTGCGAGCTCATTGCGCTTAAGGCTTGGCTGGAGAGCATCGCCTACACTGCTCTAGTGGGGGAGGTGGTTTGTGAGACTCCTTTCAGGCTACATGGCAGAGATCTGGACGAGGTCTCAAAGCAGGAACTGTGTCCCAGAAGGGCCATATCAGAGTACGAAATGCGCCCTCCTCCCCCGCTCAGCACCAGCAGCTATTTCCAGACCACGCCAGCGGCCGTGACGGCATCAGCCACGTCTTCGGCCGTCCTGCGATCCTCATCTAGGCCGACCAAGGGCACCCGCCAATCCAGCAAAACCAAGTCCAAGCCCACTTCTCGAATCCCAGCCAACCCCTACAACTACGGGCCCATCATTGCTTTTCAGACCAAATCTCCCGTGCCTTTGGACTGCCCCACCACCTGTACGTGCAATCTGCAAATCTCCGACCTGGGGCTAAACGTCAACTGCCAGGAAAGGAAGATAGAAAACATATCAGATCTTAAGCCCAAGCCATACAATCCTAAAAAGATGTACCTCACGGGGAACTACATCCCCGTTGTACGTAGATCTGACTTCGTGGAGGCTGAGGGACTGGATTTATTGCACCTGGGAAACAATCGGATAGCACTCATACACGACAGAGCCTTTGGGGATTTAATTAACCTACGTAGGCTGTACTTGAATGGCAATTTGATTGACAGACTCACAGCAGATATGTTCTTTGGGCTAAAGAGTCTGCAGTACTTGTATTTAGAATATAATAAGATTCGAGAGATTGTAGGAGGCACCTTCCGCTTTGTGCCCAACCTTCAGCTACTTTTCCTCAATAACAATCTTTTAAAAACTTTGCCAGGAGGCATCTTCTCTAGTCTGTCTCTCTCCCGCCTCAACCTTCGCAGCAACCAATTTCAAAGCCTGCCTGTGAGTGGAGTTCTGGACCAGCTGAAAGCATTGGTTCAGATTGACCTGTTCGAGAACCCTTGGGATTGCACCTGCGACGCGGTTGGCATGAAGATCTGGTTGGAGCAGCTGAACACCGGAACGGTGGTGAACGACGTCAAATGCGTGACGCCCAAGCGGCTTGCGGGGCAGGATATGCGAGTTGTCCCTTCCGAGCAGTTATGTCCAGATTACTCCGACATCATCGTGTCCACTGTGGTTCCTTCCGAGGAGCCTTCAGCAGACAGGATCACCACCACCGAGACACCCCCGAGGTTTAACACCACTTCCAGTAATGTTCCTTTGTCTGTTCTGATTCTCAGCCTGCTCCTTGTTTTCATAATGTCCGTGTTTGTGGCAGCCGGCCTGTTTGTGGTGGTGATGAAGAGGCGTAAAAAGTCTCAGAGCGATCGTACCAGCACAAACAACTCAGACGTGAGCTCCTTCAACCTGCAGTACAATCTCTATAGCAATCGCTCTGTCCCCAAGGTCAAGGCCCCAGCGGGTCACGTCTATGAGTACATCCCCCATCCGTTAGGTCACATGTGCAAAAATCCAATCTACAGGTCCCGGGAAGGGAACGCTGTGGAGGATTACCCCGATCTGCACGAACTCAAGGTCACCTACAGGAGTAATGCTGACGAGGACCAGGAGGTCACCTTGAGGAGCCCCAATTACACGGTGAGCACCATCGAGCCTCGTGAGCAGCCGTCTCCTGTTCAGGATGCAGAACACTTCTTCAGAGGGATTCTGGAGCCGGATAAATCTCCATCGACTGCTGGCAGCAGGTTTGAATATAAGTACACTGGCCCCGTCCCATACACATACCAACCAAACTTCGACGTTAGGCGCCAGTTCTTACATCCTGAAGGAATACGAGAGACTATGCTATATGGTACAGCGCCAAGTACTGTCTTTGTGGAGCCCAATAGAAATGACTATTTGGAACTAAAGGCAAAACTTCAAATAGAGCCGGACTACCTCGAAGTTCTTGAGAAACAGACAACACAGAGCCAGTTTTAAGTCTTGGTCTATCTATAAATGCAGTAGAAGCATTTCCCCCCTTATACTGACTCAAACTGGAGGGTGCCTTGGCACAATATACACCAACTTAAAGAAAAAGAAAAAAAATCCAAAACCTTCAGTGGGGTGTGCCGAACTATGTTACTTTAATTTCAGAACCACATGGCATTACAGAAATAACTAAGAATGAAAATAAATAAATAAATAAATAGAGCTCGCTGAACTTGGATGAAAGCACGAGTTGTGATATAAAACTGGCGATGCAAAATCTATTTTTTTAAGTCGATGATTGAATACGCATAAATCTAAGTGTACAGGTTAATCTCACCCAAATACATTTTCAGGAATATAATCATACGAATATTGTGAATTTAAGGGGGTTGGGGAGGGGGTTCACATTCAAGAACAAAAGAGGAAAAAAGAAAAAAAAACTTTCTGACAGAAACACTATACAGCAGCGCATCCAATCAAGCAGGACAATTTCTCTGCTTTAGTCTGTAAGTAAGTACTGTATTTATTGGTATACTCTTTGCCATGTATTTTCAACATTTTTTCAATGCTCATCAATATTATGTGTGTCATGTCCCATGATTCTCTGTACCAACATTTTGTTTGTAGATTCCGATCACTTACTGTAGCTTGCATTGTACAAGTGGCTTTTTTTGAGCAGTGGCACACCCCAATGTCGAAGAGAGACTTTGCATCATTTAACGATTTCAAAAGGAAAAGTGTCTTTGTATGCTGTCTGCACTTTTTTGGAAGATGGAAGGCCACAGGGTCTTCCCAGCTAACATTAGAAGAAATATTATATATTAAAAATGAATATGTGTATTCATTCTTAATATGTATTTTTAATATGTTATATCAAAAATTCATAAATAATAATTGAAGTAATAATTATGTTGTGTAATACTGATATTTTAATGTAACACCTATTTTTATACAAGCATTCGCAATTCTCTTTCCCTTATCGTTTTCATTGTTTTGATTGCTTTGCACTTATTGCACTATATTGACCAAAATATGTTTATGTCATCAATAAATATGATGTCCGGTTCTTATAGATCTTTGTTGGAAATTAAAACGAGCTTGATGACAGCTTTACGCCAGGTAACCAACGCTTGCAGGTCCATTGTAAGTTGACAGGAGTTCAATCAATAGCTCAGATCAATACACCAAGCTGATAATCACTGAACCTCTCAACTTGTATAGTTTGTATGTATTGGTTCTGCTCACAAACCCCTTATTCTTCAAGCAGGAGAGCAGCGCACACAATACGGTACTAAATAGGGTAAACTACTTTTAGGGTGTTGGAAATAACAAGAAATCGATAATAGCTGTTCTGCCCTATAATAGAGGCAAGCTATTATTAAAAACAGGGTGAAATTACAGCATCCTAGCATGACGTATTTATATATGCTAGCAGAAGACTTCAAAATGAGGGTTTGCACCGAACGATCTCAAACTCGTTTTGGAGATTGCTAGTTGTTTAGAAGCCCTTGGATCGATGGATTGTTTCGATGTTACTTTGATCTTTAAAGGTGCTTTATAAGAACTTCCCCCGTTTGCCCTCTATACCATGACGGACTAAAATATCGGTACAGCTGTATCTGCCCGTGGATTTTAAATTGCTGTGTCGAGTGTTGAGAGGAAGCTAGGAGGGAAGCTGACCTGGCCCTCTACTCAATGATAAAGAGGTCTGCTTTGTACCCAGTGCCTCACTAGGCTCAAGGGTCCTATTCCACTTTGAGCATGATGTGGATCTTTTTATAGCTGCTGGAAAATGAAGGCTGCATCTAAGGATGAGGGGCTTGAATAATTTGGGTAACCTGACAACTTGTCTTTATAAGCTGAAGAGGGTGAGTCGCAGCATTGTAAAGCCACAAAGGGGCTATTATGAGAGAACCGACCTTGACATACTGTTACACACCGATGTGCTGCTGAGGGATGTTAATGTAATTAATAATGTGCAAGGGCTGATTGTCAGGTGACTGTGCGTATTTTTTTTTTTTTTTTTTTTTTTTTTTTTCATGCCTAACCATTTAAACTTATTTCCATGAACTGTTTTGGATTTTATGTCATTTTCAATCAAGAAAATCTGGATTAGCAGACATAAATAAAATGCTGTGCATTGAATCGGAACAACATAATTGGAGTCTTCAGGATCAGTCTCCTGAGTTCAAGCTCTACAGCAAGAAAAATTCATTTGCATCCATCTGCGTCAAGGATATCTGCATCGGAAGGTCAAATGCCAGGGGTGTCGTTCTTCTAAGGTTGTTGGAAAGAAAGAAAAAAAAAAAAAAAAAAAACAGCTGTTGTTGTGGCATGTTTAGGATGCATTCCAAAACTGTGCAATATGGTACTGAACGTTTCCAGCCCCATCACCAAAATTATCTCCATTTTAACGCTTGCCCGTTCCTCATGCTATTAGCTGATATTGTTTTTGGCTTCCGAGCTAATGTGCGCTCTGAACCGAAGGATGTTTTGAGCAGCGAGGGCTGCATTACCGGTTTGGTGGCACAAAAGTAAGACAAAAACATCAACTGCATACTTCCAAATCCACAAATCGCAAATGATGCCTCTTAATCGGCATGATGGGCTTTGGGATGGGACGTCAGGGGAGGCTACGATGTTTAATTTCCCCACTGATTATTTCACTTATCTCGTTTTGGGGTGGGGGGTGGGGGGTGTCACTGCAGCAGAGAGGACCTGGGAGGGAGATGGCATGCGATTGACGACATTTGCAATTGAGTTCAAGGAGGTTTGGCTAATTGAGAAGGCAGCGATGATATCTGACAGGCACCAATGAGTCTGTTGATTAGTTTAATCATGGTATTTAATGGAACTCCTTGAGCCGTGGGGAAACGTTAAAGTGCGATAATTTTGCAGGTTGGGAGTCATTTTTAAACCTCTGTAACAATGCTAGTTTGCCGTCTGGCCTGGAGATGTTCAAAGTCTTGTTTGATATTTATTGCTAATTTGTTTACAAACCTATTCATATGGTTTTTCTGAATGATTTGGTTATTTATTTGAGCATTTCTTTATTCATTTATATGCTTATGCAATTCTTTGGCACAATATGTTGGTGTTTTGATCAGATCAATTAAATGTTTTGCACTGCACGCATCTCCACAGGTCTGTCGCTGCTGTTTGGGGTTGTCTCTGTCTTTTTGCAAAAAATGTTTATATTGTTTCTACTTTTATTTTATGAAATTAATATTATATAAAAGACTTCATATATAGAAAGACGGTGCGCTCCTATTATTTATGAACGGGGGAAAGTGCAACACCCAATATTGCGAATAAACCCCGCCTTCTAAATGAAAGAGCCAATCGTTGATTAGTAAAGTGACTGCAGCTTCCATTAACAGCGTTCTCAGACTCGCACTCATGACTGCGTATGCGCATTGGCTGGCTTTTTGAACATAAGAAGCAAGCTTTATGAGACTGTTGTTGTCATATTTCATTGGTGTTTTTAAAAATGAAATTTAAGTTTTGGAGAAGTTAATGTTTCCCCATTCAAAAAGATAGGAGCTGCACTTGGACACCAAAGAGGTGTTTCAAAGATGTCCACAGAGTGAAATGACTTGTCTTAAAGAGACTTTGATTATATTGAAGATGTGCTTATTTCCTTTGTGCAGCTGAGCTTATGTAAGACATGCTATGTAATGCAAAATTTGAAATATATTGCTTTATTTGCTCAAGCTATGCCAAGAGCTAATGGAGATAATTACATTGAATGGTTCAGGGGATTGTTCCTGCTTGTGTTTATCCTTAAAATCAAGTGTTCAGTCGATTTGGACAGTGGACAAGGCCTAAATTGGACCTCAATTGCCCTTAGAAGCAAATAAAGTTGTTTATAAAGCTAAAACATTCAGATTGCATACTTCATCCATTCAAACGAATAAAGCACTCTGCTCGTAGCCAAGTTCTCGGATGCTGTGAGAAACACAGTTAGTCGTGCTTATGGGCTGGTAACTGCCAGCGGTCGCCATAGCAACTGGACACCTGTTGGTTACTGGCTAATCCAATGGAAATTACCATAAACATGGCTAACTGTGCTTCATACAACTGCATTCATGTACTTCAAATGACACCGGATGTGGCTTCATCTTCCCGGATTGTTGTGGAAAATTGTTTTAATTAGTATATTTTTCGGTGAATTAGCAGTTTTAAACTGGTAGAGAAATAAGCATAACAAAGAGATACCAAAAGGCCCCTCCGCAAGAGCTACAGGCTGTTTTATGTGCAAAAACACCACTAATTTGTTTTTGTCTCAACTCCCTTTAGGTTTCATTGGGCTAAACTAACAACTGAAGCAAAGAGAGTTAGAAAGGAAAGCCTGACGTTGACGTCAGCGCCGTGATGCTGTTCTCATTTCACGAGGGCTAAATATAATTTAATGTAGGCCAGCACGAGTTTAAAGATTTCTGTTGAACCGAAAACTTGTGGATGAATATTTGGCTATTGGCAGTGTTTTGTTTCGGAAAACTCTCTGTGACTGCTTGTCCATGTCTTTTTTTGTCAAGGAAAAAAGACACAAAACTACTTCCTGAAATGAATGCAAATGTGTAATTCTGTTAAAAGGATACAACAAACCTTTGAATATTCTCAAGTGTTTTCTCAAGAGCGTACTCTGTTGCTATTTTTTTTTTTTTTTTTAATCCGTTGCTTAATATATTTTAACAGCTTGTATGAATAATTCAACATGTTTTTTGCTTTTTTCCGTCCTGTGTAATGGCAATATCTTCTCCTGTATATATGGGCAACGTGATCTCATTAGTATTAGAGTGTATATATATATATATATATATATATATATATATATATAAACAAACTTTTATGTTAAATGCAATTACTCAAGATTAATCAATTTGACACACACACACACACATATATATATATATATATATATATATATATATATATATATATATATATATTATTTTTTATATATAATGTTATTACATCAATGGAATGAATAAGTTGATTTTATGGTATTTCTAATAAACTTAATTAAATGTTTAATTGTATTTATTTAACAGTGTACAAAATGTCCTTGTAGACTTTGCTCAAATATATATGCAAATACAAATGAGATCGCCCTCATGTAGTCAGCGATAACCATATGTTTTTATGTGTGGAATGATCCTGGAGTAATTTCAAATATTTTGGGGTTCAGCAAGCCACTGTTGTACCTTCCTTATCAGCACCGGTGCCTGTGACACCCTGATGGGTTGTGTGTTGGTTTAGACTTCACGCTGTATTTATTACTGCTTTTTTTATTTGTTTGTTCACAAAACTGCACCT
The DNA here is from genome assembly GCF_018812025.1 of Megalobrama amblycephala. Lineage (NCBI taxonomy): Eukaryota > Metazoa > Chordata > Actinopteri > Cypriniformes > Xenocyprididae > Megalobrama > Megalobrama amblycephala. Next base: position 52,477,941 of record NC_063050.1, read on the forward strand.
AGCGATAGGCAGCCACAGTAACCCTGTCGTTTGATAAATGGCAAGTGTTCCATTACCGACTACCTGCATCCCAGCCCTTATGATGTCTGGCCAAAAAAAATAAAAAAAAATAAAAATAATAAAAATAAAAATACAACAGGTTGATGTATCACTCCTTGACCATTTCAAGCCCTTTAACAACAGGGCTTACATTATAGTCATCCAACACTCACATTGGGTGAACTTGCCAGGGAATAATATGTAAACATATTTTTTTTTGGTTTTTTTTTGCATTGGTGTAAATAGTTGATTGCTGAATATATATCGGCTCTTTGCTGCAGTTGGTGTATGCAACACTAAGGTCTTGAGTTTATTCACAAGGAACACACTTACTAATAAAATGTTAACCTTAAATGCACTTTAAACTTCCAATACATGATTGTAAATGTAAAAAGACAGTCTAGAAGGATCCGACTGCATTGTCTCATTCAATTTGTATTTGATAAGTAATTGAGGGCAGCTGGAGTGCAAAAAACTGGGTCATTCCTCACATGTGGTACATTTTTCATACAATATATGTTGAAAAAATCATGTTAAAAGAAAATATTACACTCACAATTTTAAAAGATGGAAATCATATCAGTTGCTTTTATCACAATATCACAATTAAATGAACATGCTTGGTATTGAGAAATGTTGCCAATGCTGTTATTTTTGTCATTTTGTCCCTGCACACTTCTAAAATGAAAAACTGCAATGTAAAAAAATATTTTCATGATTTGTTATTTTTTCTTTGACAAATCAACTTCATTAATTAATGTGGTCCAAATTTCTAATTTCACTGAACCCAAATTTTTAAGGCAACCAAGTATATATATATATATATATATATATATATATATATATATATATATATTTAAAGTTAAACCAATTCTTTTTTACATTTTTTGAGATATATATATTTCTTTTTTCTTTTTTTTTTTTTTTTTTTTTTTTTTTTTCCAGAATACTTTAACTGTTAAGTAATTTTGTAAAAATGAAAAAAAGCCAGTTGCTTAATGACATCGTCCTCCAGGAACTGCAATCATTATTTGAAGGGGAAAACAGCAGCACTTCAGTAAATGTCAGCAATAATTCTGATGAATTCTGTGTGGGTTTTTTTTGGTGGTATTAGTTGTGTATCACTCAATATTACAACATAATCATTTAAACATTTAAAAAAAAAAAAAAAAAGTTACAGAGATACTGTATAACAGCAATGAACCATTTGGCAAAAGTGTGGTACACAATGTGCTAAAAAAAAATATATATTTTTTTTGATTTTATGATTCATGTAATTGTATTATGCATTAACATGCTTTTTTTTTTTTTTTTCATTGCATTAATGTCGAAATAGTGTACTTCAAAGTGCAAGATTGATGCATTGTCTTTTCTGGAGGCTTTTGGGTTGTACCTTGTCTAAAAATTGCTTCTGGCTTCAATTTCATATTCAGTGTAGACATGTTCAGATACACACACTGTTATGTGCACATATCATGCTGTATTGAAACATGATCTCCATACACAACAATATGATTTCATGCATGACTCATGCCCATTATATGGAGATTGCTTCCTGTGGCAGTTACAGAGCTGCTTTTTTTCCCTCTGGCTATTGTTATTTATTCTTCCTTTCTTTTGCAATGTTCATAAAGAAATGTATGTTTCATTTCTATGTTTTAACCGAAGCTCTATTTGCTGTAGAATTCATCCTGTACGAGTTTGTTCTTTCGGTTGTTTAGTCCTGCCCTGGTTTTGCTGTCTCTAGCAGAAAGCACAGCAAGGAGCTACATGTCGATCCAAATTGAGGCTCTCAAAAAGAAACAAGGTGCATGAGATAGCATGTCTAATGAAGTGCTGGTGAAAAGAGGCTGTAATTTCCAGCTCATGTGAGGCTGATGTTGTCTTAATGAAGATACTGCAGGAAAGACAAAGGAGAAGATATATCAATGATAAATATGTTTGGCTTGTTTCAAGCTTGTGCAAATGGAAACAGAAAAGAAGTTATTCCATTTGCACAGTAAGAAGAAAAGAAAAGAAAAAAAAAAAAATATATATATATATACAGATAATGTGGATATGTCTGTTTCCATTAAGTTTATAGACATTTCCTTCAAACTTAAAACACAACACAATGCAATGCATACTTTAAAACTCGGGTAAAATGCCTGTGAAAAATCAATATGGAAAATTCCTTCATATTAATACAGTATACATTGTGTCCTATTTTTACAGACTTTTCTCATGTGAATTGGTGTGTTTACTGCTCACAATCCTGTGATGCATTTCAGAGATGTGCTTTTCTTATGTTCAATGGGAAAATCAGATTGTTTTAAATTCATGAGCCTTTTATATTAGTCTGTTGCTGTTGTGTTTCCTCTTATATAGATTCAATAGTTCCTGTAAATCACATTCTACTACGCTGTAAAAAAAAAAGAAAAAGAAAAAAAAAAACTGAGTTCATGAAATTTAAAAAAGAAAAAAAGAGTTAATACAATGAAGATGATTGGTTTAATCAACAGAAACTCAAAATATTATGTTATCTGAACCACATTAATTATTGAAGTTGAAGGCAATATATATATATATATATATATATATATATATATATATATATATATATATATATATATATATATTTTTTTTTTTTTTTTTTTTTTTTTTTTTTTACAGTGTACTATAGTAGTAAACAGGAACTATTTGTCAGTATCTGGTGCTTACATTACATACTGTACTGTTTCTATCGATAGATAGATAGATAGATAGATAGATAGATAGATAGATAGATAGATAGATAGATAGATAGATAGATAGATAGATAGATAGATAGATAGATAGATAGATAGATAGATAGATAGATAGATAGATAGATAGATCCATTAAACAATGTTAACAGACACAACTTTTGATTTTTTTATGTATTAAGAATTGTTATGAACTAATGAACTATGAAATGAACTAATGTTAACTAATGAAAGCATATTTTAAAGTGTTACCAAAAAGACTGACCATTGTCTTACCTACAATGCTTGATCAATGCTGCTAATGTCGTCTGTTAACATAATGCTGCACACAATGTGCTATAAAATATTTGCTTTCAATCTTCCTGCAGCATTTAATTTGAACTGTGCTGATTTTATAATTCATGAGCAATTACCTTGAACGAATGATTTAAATTTCCTCAAGGAACACCCAGGTGAAGGAATATTGAATTAGTAAATTAGTAGTCAAAAAAAGTGAATTGGGTCTCTATATTTAATAAATTGAGCATCAAGTCAGAATCATACTAATAATATATACAAGATGCTTTAATAAAATTGTTTACGACTAGCACTGGAGCACAAGCGTGCTCATAAGCATTACTATTCAGAAATTGTACCAAATGTACACTAAACATATTAACAGCTCTTTACATTCATCACACGTTTTCAAAATGTTTTCAGAAGGGTCCCAGGTTCATGTACTGTCTTTGTAATGGCCTTCTGTGAATGTGGGGCAACAGAAATGGATAATTATGCTCATTTAGAGTGCCTCTGATCCCCAGGCCTTCTGTGAAGCCCGACAATCATGTTTTTTCCCCTCCTTGAACCTCAGCACACTAAGCACTAAAGTCCTTCCTCTGCTTGTCTGTCAACATGGATGCTTCGCAGACGCCTCACCCTAATCCTGCCAATCACAGCTACAGCGCTGAACTCACCCTGTTTAGCTGATCGCAGACTTGCATCCGCTCAAATCGTACCGTCAGCTTCTAGGAATTAGGAAAGCCTTCAGATCAAGTTTAAAGGACATCAAGCACCAGCCTTCTCCAAATAATTCGCTTTTACGCCAATCCGTGACCAACTTCCCCTGCTCAAATCCAAATCTTAAAGGAATACTTCAGCCAAAAATCTAAATTGTCATTTTTCACTCACCCTCGTGTCGTTCCACACCTCTATAGTTTGACCTGCTGTCAGAGACAGTGGATCATTGGCAGAACATTAAAAAAAAAAAATCACTTAAAGGGTTACTTCACCCAAAAATGAAAAGGAAGTCATTTATTACCCTCATGTTGTTCCACACCCGTAAGACCTTAGTTCATCTTCGGAACACAAATTAAGATATTTTTGATAAAATCCGACGGGTGCATTGCCAGCAAGACAATTAACACTTTCAATGCTCAGAAAGCTACTAAAGACGTATTTAAAACAGTTCATGTGACTACAGTGGTTCAACCTTAATGTTATGAAGCGATGAGAATACTTTTTGTGTGCCAAAAAAACTAAATAACGACTTTATTCAACAATTTCTAGTGATGGGTAATTTCAAAACATGGCTTCATGAAGCTTTACAAATCTTTTGTTTCGAATCAGTGGTTCGGAGCTTGAATCAAACTGCCGAAGAAACGTGATTTCAGTAAACGAAGCTTCGTTACATGATAAGTGTTGCAACATTTCAATGGTTCACCACTGGGGGGCGTGAACCACTGATTCGAAACAAAAGATTCGTAAAGCATTGAAGCTTCATGAAGCTTCATGGTGTTTTGAAATCTCCCATTTACCACCCCTTTTCTGTCAACGCATGTGATTTTCAAGCGATTTGGGGTAGTTTTTATATGAATAAATAATGTTTACAGTATACATGCTAAGCATGTGTAGCGATTAGCTCCATATAAAATGCTCAATATTTATATGGACCAAAATCCATATTAGATCTCAGTTGGAAGTTATTACAAACATAGACAGTGGTTTTAAAGTGAGTTTTGAGTAAAAACGTAATATTAAACTTTTAAATTGCGTTATGTAGCTTGATGCTAATTGTAGCTCTAATGCACCATATCTACTTCACAATCTATTTTGTATTTTGAATTTACATTAGGTCCCAAGATTTTTTTTTTTTTTTTTTCCAAGAAAGACATCGGGTAGGTGGATTAATGACTCTGGCATGAAAGTGGTGTGGATGGGCAAGCAATGTAATGCCAGAATAAAGGCTAATAATGGCTAAATAAAAACAAAAGAATAATGAGGATTAAGTCTCATACAGGCTGAGGTGCTAACATTCGTCGAGAGAGAACAATAGAATTGTGAAGGGGTCAATTCTCCATGCCAGACATTAGAGTGCAGGGGAGTCGCCATAAATTATTTCATTAGAATTTTTAATAGGCTTCTCTAAAAACACACGACATGGCCTTAGAAAATGTTTCATAAAATGCATAGTTTTAAAGATATTCTCAGATTTGAAATGAAGCATGACCACACTTGTGGCTTAATTTTGGGTATGTCATTTATGCCCCACTTGCCAAAGTGTTTTTCATTGATTTTTCTTATGTTACAAAATAGTTCTGTTCAAATAAAGGCTGTTCTTTTGAACTTTCCATTCATCAAAGAATCTAGGCAAAAATGCATCACGGTTTCCGCAAAAATATTAAGCAACAAAAACTGTTTTCATCATTGATAAAAATAAGAAATATTTCTTGAACAACAAACCAGCAAATTAGAATGATTTCTGAAGGATCATGTGACACTGATGATACTGAAAATTCAGCTTTGCATCACAGGAATAAATTACATTTTAAAATATATTCAAATAGAAAACAGCTAATAGATTTTAGAGCTTAGATGCAACGATCAGTTTTCCCCCTTTGTGTTCAGTGGAAAATATAACAGCCTAGGCTGCTTGTTTGGAACGACATGAAGGTGAATAAATAATGACAAATAACTCTCATTTTTTAGGAGAACTAACCTAATTACACGTACATCATAGTTGATTGCAGAAGCAAGGTCACGGGTTTGCAGACAGATATAGCTCTATGGCCTGTTTTTCATGGCATCGCTTGCATAATTCTTAGTCAATCTGTGTCGGTCCCCCACGTATCTGTGTGTTCCCAACTGCGAGAACATTACGTAACCGTCACTCCTTGCTGCAGGAATAATTATAGATACTTTGAGATTTTGAAAACACTAACAGCCCTTGTTTTAAATTATATGAGAAGTTTGAATTTTGCAAAGCTCATTCATAGCGAATGTTTCATGGTAAATAGATCAAAGATGAGTTGCGTCATGATCGTCCTTGTCCTCTCAGGACATTGCTGTTTGCTTTTATGAAGTTTCCTTTCTTTTCTGTATTACGTTGGAGTGTTTAGTTTCTGTCGAATGTTTGAGAATGTTAAAATCTTCTCTAGTATGAGTTAAAGGTGTGATCTTCGCAAAAACCTTTAGGGGTTATTGTTGTTGGAAGAAAGCTTTACCTCTTGAAGAATTTATAAACCACTGACCTCCAAAGTAAGCATATTTGATCAGTACTTGGCTTGTAAAGAGCCAGTGATAGCAAAATGATCCGGTTATCGCAGGTGCTCTTCAACTATATTATTATTTATTCATCATGACATACAGCTTTAAAATTCCTTATAAAGCCAAAAGCACGGTTCCTTCATGCTAAGTTTGTCTTGATAAACTGAAGACTTGACTCTATTCTCATACTGACTGGTACATTCTCTATGTCAACCAGATAATTTACTAAATATTTGCTCATTATTTAAAGGGTAAGTTCACCCAAAAATGAAAATTCTGTTATCATTTACTCACCCTCATGTCGTTCCAAACTCGTAAGACTTTCTTTATACTCGGAACACAAATAAAGAAAAATCTTTTTGATGAAATCTGAGAGCTTTCTGTCCTTCCATAGATGGCCTATTCAACTTAAACTTTGATGCTTCAAAAAGTTCATGAAAAGATTGTAAAACTAATCAATATGAATTGATTGGTTTAGTCCAAATTTTCTGAAGAGACTCTTGCAGAAACTCAAATGTGATGCGTAACACAAGAATGAACCTCACTGGTTCTTGCAAAAGCTCAAACGTGATGCGTAACACAAGAATGACCCTCATTGGTTCTTGCAGAAGCTCAAATGTGATGTGTAACACAAGAATGAACCTCATTGGTTCTCGTATGTGTCAAGCAAACATGCTTGAGCTTCCATTTACCGTAACTGATGTGTGAGTTGATGAAGGTTTATATGTGAATAACAGCCTAAATTCAATCTGTTCATCATATAAAGCAATCGTGTCTCAGAAGAAAATGTGGACTAAACCAATCAATGGATTAGTTTTACGATCTCTTTATAAACTTTTTGAAGCATCAAAGTGGTAGTTCCGTAGCTGTTTATGAAGGGACAGAAAGCCCTTAGATTTCATCAAAAAGATCTTCATTTGTGTTCTGAAGATGAACGAAATTCTTATGGGTTTGGAACGACACGAGGGTGAGTAATTAATGACAGATTTGTCATATTTCTGTGAACTATCCCTTTAAGTGCAAAAACCTAATCAGATAACCAGGCATATATCCAGACACATGGTAAAGTCAAGCAAACTTTAAAGTTGTATATAAAAGCAACTTCATGACCAAAAACACAGCAGAGGCCAAAGTTGCTGCTGATTACACACTGAAGGATAAGAGAATGATAAAGAGAGAGAGAGAGAAGAAGAAGAAGAAGAAAGAGGATTAGACAGTGGGGCATTAAAGGTACTTTCACGTGACCCATCAAGGGTCCAGACTGACAGTGTTTGTTATAGCCACGGTCATTATTCCATCTCTACACCACTTCACAGACTGAACAAAGCTTAGCACCAATCCCCGAGGGCTTCCTGGTCGAGGAGAGGATTGATTCATACTTGTTTTTGGTCCATTTAATTACCCTGCTTCTTACTGAAGGTCTTTGCACTTCCTTTTTGCACTACAGAATGTACATTCAAGCATGACCGATGAATCTCATTTGCCACTAACTGTAGTTGTTCGCATGAACATCAGGAGATTTTGATTTATTTTACCAACTTATTTATTTATTATGCAACCTAGGCTCATTGGTAAAATGTGCCTCCAAATACATTTTTGAAAAACTCCAATAACATACATGCAAATTACTTAAATCAGGGACAGATTATCAATTAATAAAGTTTATTTTAGAACAGTAGTCAAGTCAAGCTTTATTTATATAGCGATTTTTACAATGTAGATTGTGTCAAAGCAGCTTTACATTGATAACTGGTACATAATTTTGGCTGCACAGCAGCTCTTAAAGAATAGTGTCAACTTTGCACAGAAGGGCTACTATGTTATGACCTCAATACAATTTTACCATATTGGATGATTTGTAAACTAATAGATTCAGGCATTTGCATCTTATATGGCTTTTCTGACATAGTAAACTTGTTTGGTAGCTCACCTGGTGCAGCTCTGCACTCATGTTTCACGGGTATGAATCCCATGAAACATGAGTCACAATCAAAAAAAACAAATAGAAGCTAACTAAAATGGCATGGTTGCTTCAGCGAATGCATTGTATTTTATGTTTTCTTTTGTTAAAGGATTAGTTCACTTCAGAATTAAAATTTCCTGATAATTTACTCACTCCCATGTCATCCAAGATCTTTATGTCTTTCTTTCTTCAGTCAAAAAGAAATTAATGTTTTTGAGGAAAACATTCCAGGATTTTTCTCCATATAGGACCTCGACAGCTACCATTGGGTTGAAGGTCGAAATTGCAGTTTCATTGCAGCTTCAAAGAGCTCTACACGATCCCAGACGAGGAATAAAGGTCTTATCTAGTGAAACAATTGGTCATTTTCAAAAAAAAATAAAAATAAAAATTATATACTTTTTAACCACAAATGCTCGTCTTGCACTAGCTCTGCAATGCGCAATCACGTTGGAAAGGTCACGCATGAAGTAGGTGGAACAAGGGTTTACAAAGCAGATGTGCAAATGGCCTGTACAAAAAAAAAAAAAAAAACGTAATGAGTGGCGCATCACAGAGCTATTGTAAGATGAGCATTTGTGGTTAAAGTTTTTTTTTTTTTTTTTTTTTTTTTTTTAGAAAATGACCGATTGTTACACTATAAAGACCCTTATTCATTGTCTGGGATCGTGTAGAGCCCTTTGAAGCTGCACTGAAACTTCAGTTTGGACCTTCAACCCGTTGGTAGCCGTTGAAGTCCCCTATATGGAGAAAAATCCTGGAATGTTTTACTAAAAAATCCTAATTTCTTTTCGACTGAAGACAGAAAGACATACACATCTTGGATGACATGGGGGTGAGTAAATTATGAGGAAATTTTCATTCTGAAGTGAACTAATGCTTTAACATTACTGGTTAGACGGTATCTTATTTTAGATAGAGCTGATAGAGCATTAAGCTTTTAGTGACACTTTCCACACTATGTTTACGTTCATGGATAAAACTGAACACGCTTTTGGCGCTACTCACCGGACACTTCACTTTGAAAGAGTTACGAATTGTGCAGCAGCGTAATATCATCTTGTTTTTTATGCGCCTGGGTTGTTCTTACAATGCTATTGTAATGAAATAATGTACCAGTATGCTGTTGCAATTTACAGATCTGTTGAGAAATATTCAGATCTTTATTAAGGTGAGCACTCAATAAATCTTTAACAGATTACAAAAGCATACTGACTCTTTTGCAAACAAAAAAAAACAAAAAAGAAAATCTTAACAAAATCCATCTGGTGCAACATTTGGTCAACCAGCCTCTTCTTAAATGAGCAGCTTTCCCGTAGGAAAGAAAAATCACTAAAGAGATCTCGTTTGATATCTCACTTGTTTCTCTGATTGTGTGTAGAGCCTAGGAAGAATGCTTCAGAATCTCAAACAACGTCTTGAAGTTTGTTTAGATTTACAAAGACACCAACTTATAAAAAGAAAAGTCAGAGATTTCCATATAAACTAAAATATGCTGTTATCCACATTAAATTAATAGCTCTATATTATGCAAACAGAAGCAGTTGTGTCTATTTGTATTGCTTATTTAAGGAGAACATATGGGGGTGGAGGGGAGGCATATATGAGAACTAAACCATCTGAGCAATTAAAACATGAAATGTCCCTCCTGGTTGTATTTGACGTCTGTGATTTGAAGAAGATATGCTCAATTATTGCATAAGCCAAAAACATGAGACTGTATTTTAGCTGCTGCTGAAAATGTCCGCAGGCGTTAATGAATACACATTCATCTGATGGCCGCCACTCTCAGTAAAGCCAGTGGGATGGCTAGCCAGCCTGCTAATGGATTGAAATTCCACATCCAGCTATTCCAACTAAAACAAGTGGCGCTCGCGGAGGCCAGGGCTTGGCAGGCGGCGTTGTGTGGCGTAAACAAAAAAGTGACTGACTAATGGTCCTTCCTTGTCAAACGGCCATCACTCGCTCTCAAAGGAATGATTGATTGTATCCTTTCCGGTGACTGATGTTGACAGCAGTAGAATCATAAAAATGAGTCGAGATGCTTTACTAAATGAGCATGATAAATGAAGGCAACCAGAGCATTTGCCACCATGTGATTATCTGTTATGCTAATTTTTCAAAAAAACAACTTGGAATTGGAATTCGGCATCAGGGTCTGATATATAAATACAACTGATTTGATTTATGGGTTGATTTAACGGCAGGTAATCGAATCAAACCCTTAAACTCAAATTTGGTGAAATGCAGCGACTCAACTATGCCATAGTTCATAGTGCCATAAAAAAAAAAAAAAAAATACCAAATGTGATTTACTTAAATTGCATAAGAATTGCCATTGATTTTTAGCAGATTTGATTGCTGTATAATTTTAACCATGTATGAACAACAGCCTTTGTCTTGCTGTTATTTATTTATTTTTTTAATAGTGATTTAGAAATTCAAGCAATCTTATTTGCATGTTATCTTGACATATTTAATGTAAAACCCACAAAACTTTCTTTAGTAGATATGAACTCCAATCATGACTCAGAAATAACCTTCTGCATTACACTGCAGTGGGACCGAATGAATTAAAATGGAATGAATTACACGTATTGTTGGCCAATTGTTTGAAATGTATGAGTCATGCCGTCATGTATTTATTCATCTATCACCTCACTGTATACAGGTACACATATAACTTGTTATTCTATTTTCGAGAGAAGATTGTTTGTATCTGATTGCATATTGTACTACATGTAAAGCAAAATAATGCTCTTTTTTTGAAAATAAACTGCCCTTGTTTATGCTGTCAGGAAGGATGACAAGCGAAACACAACATCCTGGCAGGTTTAAAGGATGAACTCAATGGGAAGAGCATGTACCACTCATGTTCCGGGCTTAATGTCATCATGGACAAAAGAACTCCCTCAGAGGCTCCTACCCATTCAGCAGAGCTTGCCAAGGAAGCATATTTAGTTATTCCTGTTCTGCAGCACCTTATGAACCTTTTGAAATATGGATCAAAATGATAGGTTGATATTTAGTGTTTTCTGTGAGTGTATCAAAAAGGATGGAATGTTCTGATCCTTTTGCTCTTAGTTTCCATTCCAAAAATATGATGTCACTACCTGGAGGATTAAAGGGATAGTTTATCCAAAAATTAAAATTTTCTCATAATTTATTCACTCTCATGCCATCCTCGATGTATATGACTTCCGTTCATCAGATAAACACAAATGTAGATTTTTAGGAAAATAATCAATCTCTGTGAGACCATACAATCAATGGCTGCTGCTAGGTTGACGCTTGCAAATCCACACACAGCAATCGTGATGGTCTTCTGAAGTGAAACAATAGGTGTGTGTAAGAAAAATAGGTTTAATTTTATTTTGATGGTCCCTTTAACACATTCTGTTGACTATACGTAACATTGCACCTACATGCCTACTAACTCTCATTAGAGTGTTAGTAGAGTATTAGTAGACTGTTAGGGTTAGAATAAGTTGGCATGTACTTGCAAAGCTACTTATAGTCAGTAGAATGTCTGTTGGGGAGCATCATAGTAAAGAGTAGCAGATATCAAGCAGACAGTCCACTAATACTCTGAGAATTAGTTGACATATAGTTGCAGAGTTACATAAAGTCAATAGAATTTTCAAAAGGGACCATCAAAATAAAGTGTTACCAAAAAATACTAATATTTTAACTTTTTAATTTTCTATAAGTCATACAGTGGGTACGGAAAGTATTCAGACCCCCTTCAATTTTTCACTCTTTGTTATATTGCAGCCATTTGCTAAAATCACTTAAGTAAATTTTTTTTCCTCATTAATGTACACACAGCACCCCATATTGACAGAAAAACACAGAATTGTTGACATTTTTGCAGATTTATTAAAAAAGAAAAACTGAAATATCACATGGTCCTAAGTATTCAGACCCTTTGCTGTGACACTCATATATTTAACTCAGGTGCTGTCCATTTCTTCTGATCATCCTTGAGATGGTTCTACACCTTCATTTTAGTCCAGCTGTGGACTAAAATGAAAATGACTATTTGATTATACTGATTGGACTTGATTAGGAAAGCCCCACACCTGTCTATATAAGACCTTACAGCTCACAGTGCATGTCAGAGCAAATGAGAATCATGAGGTCAAAGGAACTGCCCGAAGAGCTCAGAGACAGAATTGTGGCAAGGCACAGATCTGGCCAAGGTTACAAAAAAAATTCTGCTGCACTTAAGGTTCCTAAGAGCACAGTGGCCTCCATAATCCTTAAATGGAAGACGTTTGGGACGACCAGAACCCTTCCTAGAGCTGGCCGTCTGGCCAAACTGAGCTATCGGGGGAGAAGAGCCTTGGTGAGAGAGGTAAAGAAGAACCCAAAGATCACTGTGGCTGAGCTCCAGAGATGCAGTCGGGAGATGGGAGAAAGTTGTAGAAAGTAAACCATCACTGCAGCCCTCCACCAGTCGGGCCTTTATGGCAAAGTGGCCCGACGGAATATTCTCCTCAGTGCAAGACACATGAAAGCTCGCATGGAGTTTGCCAAGATGGTGAGAAATAAGATTCTCTGGTCTGATGAGACCAAGATAGAACTTTTCGGCCTTAATTCTAAGCGGTATGTGTGGAGAAAACCAGGCACTGCTCATCACCTGCCCAATACAGTCCCAACAGTGAAGCATGGTGGTGGCAGCATCATGTTGTGGGGGTGTTTTTCAGCTGCAGGGACAGGACGACTGGTTGCAATCGAGGGAAAGATGAATGCGGCCAAGTACAGGGATATCCTGGACGAAAACCTTCTCCAGAGTGCTCAGGACCTCAGACTGGGCCGAAGGTTTACCTTCCAACAAGACAATGACCCTAAGCACACAGCTAAAATAACGAAGGAGTGGCTTCACAACAACTCTGTGACTGTTCTTGAATGGCCCAGCCAGAGCCCTGACTTAAACCCAATTGAGCATCTCTGGAGAGACCTAAAAATGGCTGTCCACCAGTGTTTACCATCCAACCTGACAGAACTGGAGAGGATCTGCAAGGAGGAATGGCAGAGGATCCCCAAATCCAGGTGTGAAAAACTTGTTGCATCTTTCCCAAAAAGACTCAAGGCTGTATTAGATCAAAAGGGTGCTTCTACTAAATACTGAGCAAAGGGTCTGAATACTTAGGACCATGTGATATTTCAGTTTTTCTTTTTTAATAAATCTGCAAAAATGTCAACAATTCTGTGTTTTTCTGTCAATATGGGGTGCTGTGTGTACATTAATGAGGAAAAAAAATTAACTGATGGCTGCAATATAACAAAGAGTGAAATATTTAAGGGGGTCTGAATACTTTCCATACCCACTGTAGCTTACAGTCTACTGTCATACAAGTGATCACAAGAAGGGTATTGTGACAAGTGACCCAAGTGCATTGTGAAGTTTGTGCGAGAAGTGGTAGCCTAAATGATTAGAGAATTTTCATTTTTTGGCTGAACTGGCTTCTGTTAAATGGTTTTTTCAAAATACTTACAGGATGGAACATGCATATTGACCTTTAAATGGACCATTAAAGGCACAATATGTAATTTTTGCTGCTGGATAATAATTGTTTATTAAAGAAACAAAGGCATAGCTTGATGACGCCGTGAATGAGTGTGGAATCATGGGAGTTGTCGTCTTTACCTCCACAGCCAGCCGATGGAAAGCAGTCCGACGGACTCAGGCAGAAATCATGTTCGTGGATGAGCTAATGTATTAAAGTTTTATTAACGTTTATTGTGGCAGGGTGGGGCCGAGAGCCTGGGACTTCTCATGTTGCCGTTTTTTTTTGTTTGTTTGTTTGTTTATTTGTTTGTTTTTTATGTTTAAAGGTACGATTAAAGTTAAGTTTTAATGTCCATACACTTATATTTGATCACTTGAATTAGCATTATTTCATTCTAATGAAATAGTCACAAGTGCTGAATTAGTACTCATACAGGTCACTTTCAGTTTTTTTCTGATGAATTCAAATTGTGGGGTAACGCAGTGCTGTTTTACTTGGTCAAAACAATCATACTAAAAATACATTTGCGTGTGTTGACGTTACTCTGTGTGTTCACTTTGTGGCTGGTATGAGACACTTGTTGTACACTGCAGTAAGCTAGATCAGTATTAGAATATCAATAAAAGCTGGATGACTGTTGCTAAATGTTGGAGAAAATGCTGTATTACTGTTACTGTGGCTATAGCTAACCCAAGCTTGACAAAATACTGTTGTCTCTGAAAGATGTTCAAACATACTCATGGTAGCTCAAGAAAACTAGAGAATCAAACAAAAAGACTAACTGTATTGACCTATATAACAATGAATAGTTCCCTTTAATGGGAACTCGAGCTGCGTCGCCCACAGTGTTTTGACGCAGTGTCTCGTTCCCTATTCAGGGAATTCAGGGAACTAACCAAGACGTATTCTGTTGATAAATGTATCCAAACAGTTGCTCACCTGTCTAATAAAACACATAATATATTAAAGCATCTTGAGTTTTTCCATGGTTTCTAACTGGAAATCAAGGGTAACGTGGATATGTCGTCATTGACAGTCAATGCACTGACACAGTCCCTAAAGCCCGGAACACACCGAGCCGACGCCGACGAACTAGTGGAGACGAAAGCAGACAGCGGGGTTGGCTCACGTCAGCAGCGTCTGGCTCCAAAGTTGCCTAGACACACCAAACAGATGCTCCACATCTGACGGCCAAGTAGCACGTCTGTTCTGCGCCTACGTAAGAAGAAATGCCTTTCCGTACCAGCAGGTGGCAGTAGCTGAACAGCCAATCAGAATGATCAGATGGACCGACTGACTGACGAGCTCCGACATCGATTCAACGTCAAATCGGCTGAAAAAAAGCTGACGAGGACCAACTTCAGAAATTAATTATAGATGTAATTACATGCTGGTATTTTTAAAATAAAGTGAATAGCTCTTTTCCAAAACGCGATGCACGCCAAAAAAAAAAAAAAAAATGAGTTTGTCATGCCATTTTGCTGTGTATTGAACCTATTCTCTGCTCCATCAATGTTACATGCCAAATCGCTATATTTCCTTGTTTAAAATATACTGCAAGATGCAGTTTCTTTCCAAACCGCTATAAGCGCCGAACCTGTTTTTAGCCTAAATGCGATATGTCCTCTCTCCAATCAGAATTCAGCAAGCGTTCGATGCAATCTAACATGGCAGTTCTTTGAAGCAAGGGAGTTTGTTTGTGCTCAGTCTTCAAAATGAGTGCTTTAAACTCTATTAACACTTTTGATGGCCTGGATGAGCTAGTGAGACCTACACATGGGGGCCGGGGTCCAGAGAATTCAATATAATTTGTTTGAATATAAGGGTGTCTCGGCTCGCCTCGTCTTTTATATAAAAAGGCTAAAAAAAGGATGGATTTGTAGCGTTTTGAAACAAAAAAAATAAATAAACTTTGAATTTATAATCAACAAAATTGTTGTTTCATTCAACAATCATTGTTTAACATGTTCAGACTGAGCCAATACACCATTTTAACAGGATAAATTGAATATTAACAAAATGTATAGGTCTAGGTAAAAAAATGTAATTTTCATGAAAACTATTAAAATGGATTTATAGCGTTTTGGAAAAGAGCTCCTCAAGTACAATGTAAAAACATATATGTACACAATAAGTGCATTGTATCAAATGATTAGTTTAAATGTAAGTAAATAGTTAAGGCCACTTAATATAAAGTGGGACCAAATATAAACCATTGTTCTAGTGGGTTTTTTTTTTTTTGTTGATATTTTAATCCAAATATCTTGTATATTGTGCCTTTAATGGAAACTATTCTCAAGTTTTATTGTAAATATTTAGATAAAACAAAGGAAAATAATTGTGATCATAATAGGTTTATTGTTGTTTTTGTTTCTTAGATATAAGGACATGGCAACAGCAGTATTCAACCACCTCCTTTAACCTAATACAGGAGACGTGTCTGTACGAATATGTTCTTTTTTATACAGGTGCCTCCATTTAGAAAGCATAATTTGTTCCTGGAAATCTGCTCATGAAAAGGATTATTTTACAATGGGACACATTTAGTCCACTAGAGCACAAAGCAAATGTGAACCACGTGACAATTATGGAAGGCGCTTTTCTTTTCATGAATGAGAATTTCGCGTTTGTTTCATTTAGGTTAGAAATCATGTGCATTTCTAATTTTCAAAATAGGAATAATAATAAAAAATGCTTCAAATTTATTATCAGCAGAAAAAAAAAATCTCTGACTTTAACATATCATGTGTGTTATTTGACATTAAAAAAGGTATGGATGTTACCGCATTGTAAATTGATTTTGGGGCCACTGTTCAAATGAATAAATGAATTTAAATAAATAGTAAGAAATAAACAAGGATATTTATTGGTTATCACTTATTCCTTGCATGTTTATATGTGTGTAACATAAAGAGCAGAAATGAATACAAAAACAGTACTGATTTTAGCAGGATGTTTTGTAAACAATTATATTCTGAAGATACTACAGCAGTGAAATCAAACTCTATTCGTCCTGTGCCGCCTGATAAGGACATTGAATGTGCCTTTTTCTTTCTTTTTTCTTTCTTTCTTTTCTTTTTCAAGCAGTAGATAATGTTCTGAGCAGGCTGGTGATGACAAAGCTTTCAGTGGTAATTCATCCATCCTGTATAATGTAAGGTGTTGTGTACAATATAAGAAGCAAAAGATAGGTGGGTAAGGGTTACAAAGACCTCTTTTCTGAAAGAAATTTAGTTCTTCTCAATTACATTTATCTAACTGGCCACAGGGCCCTCGTGAGTTTTATAAGATTACAAGAAAGAGCCTTATAAATCAGAATGCATAGTGCCATCCATTTTTATTTATTTATTTATTTGAAAGAAAAACGGTGCGTATTTATATTTTATGAGGTCCACAAATTAAATACATCTGAAATGCTAGTGGAAAAATGCAAGCCAGTCTACAGGATTTCACAGACAACCTAGGAAGTCAGGGACTCACATATTTGAAATAAATAAGTCATTAATAGACTACATGAAAATTCATATAGCCCCTTTAAATACAGATTAATTCTCTGTTTGCTCACTGTTTAATCTTGTTTTCAAAGAGAGGCAATTGAGACATCAAAGAGATCACATTTCTGACCTTTCTTGAAATGTTTCATAAAAAGAGAATGTGCATTCATGCAATATTTCTCTAAAACAAAAATTAACCTTTTGGACTTTGATCATTCTGAGGTTGTACATGGTCATTCATAAT
>NC_063050.1:52497941-52500441 GCF_018812025.1 Megalobrama amblycephala
TACTATTACTATTACTTCTACTACTATTACTACAGCTACTACTATTACTATTACTTCTACTACTATTACTACAGCTACTACTATTACTATTACTTCTACTACTATTACTACAGCTGCTAGTATTACTACTACTACTACTACAGCTGCTACTACAGCTGCTGCTGCTGCTACTACTACTACAGCTGCTACTACAGCTGCTGCTGCTACTACTACTACTAGTACTACTACTACACAATTCCACAAACCTGGAATGATCCAAGATGGCTGCTGAGGGCAAGAGTTGTTTGTTGGGCTCCACTCATGCCCTCTGTATTTTACAACTTTTATTATTGTTATTGTGTGCCTGGACCTACAATTTTTCCCACACAACAAGGATAATCTGGTCAATATATTCAATAGTGAACAAACAAAGCTTTATGTGTTTGGACAAGGACACCTCATTCTGCATTCCATCTGGGTATCTAAAGGCCTGCGTCAGAGCGACAGAAAGAACGTAAACAGATTACCATCACGGCAAGGCAGAGCTTTTGCATCTAAAGTTATGCTGGTGCTTAAACTTTTGGCTGGGGATATTCATCCGAACCCTGGTCCGACCACGTTTGAGTACCATACTAGCCCTGTGGAGGTGATACCTGGCACAGGTGAAGCGGTCCAGATAGCACCGCCCCTCACTACACCGATGCCTCACGCAGCAGAGCTGGAGGGAATGTTGGCTCTGAGCCAGGAGCTACCAGAGCAGTGTCACGCCAGGAAGCGGAGCGCATCGGAGCCCCGTGTGAGGACTACGGGCCGCGGCCACACCGGTTAGTCACCCTGCCTGACAGATCCCCATCCGAGGACTGTGCTGGCTAGTAACCGCGAGGCTGTGGCGGATGTGGGTAGCGGCATGGGTTTTCGCTTTCAGTCGGGAGACGGAGCGGCAGCTAATGCGGGGCAAGCTAACCTTTGTGGGGAAACCGACAATGCACCGCAAACGCGCTGGGATGGCTCTGACAGTCGCGCTGCACAAAAACAAAAGCAGCACTTACTCTTTCATACTGTGAATCATGCCAGTGTGCTTTGGGACGTTAAGCGCAAACCAAAGGGAATACTTGGCGGACAATTAAACATACGCAGCCTAATTCCCAAACGGGATCAGGTCTCTGCACTTCTCCTGGACTCGAACCTAGACTACCTCTGTTTGACAGAATCCTGGCTTCACTGTAATATACCAACTACCATGATAGATATTGCCGGGTATCAGTGCTTTAGAAAGGACAGAAACACAGGCAAGGGAGGAGTATTATTAATATACATCAAAGACAAATTTAAATGTAATGTAACTGAACTGAACACCCCTTTAGAATGTCTAGCCTTGAATGTAGTTTTATCACCTACTATGCATTTTAATATTGCTGTCCTCTATAATCCACCATCTCATAATAGTACTTTTTATGATGAATTAAGTCATGTAGTGAAACAACTAGACTCTTATAGAGAGACAATATGGTATGGTGATTTTAATATCAACTGGTCTGACAAAAACTGTAAACAAAAACTAAAAAGCTTTTTTTACAAAATTCAACTATCAACAAATGATTGTAGGACCTACAAGGATAACTAGACAGACTAAGACCCGTATTGACCTCACATTTACTAACAAGCCTGAACGTATAACACAGACTTATAATCTCATCACAGGACTCTCGGACCACAACATGACCCTGACTGTTAGGAAATTGACTAGAAAACGCCTGCAGTGTTTTGGTAAACCTGACAGTTAAAAAATAAAATACATTATTCCAAAATCTAAAACTGTGCAATTTGAAAGGGAACTTCATAACATAAACTGGGAACAGATTATGGCTCTAGATGATGTAGAGGAGTGCTGTAATGTCATGACAGCAGCTATTACAGGACTAATACAAAAATGTACAAAGCAAATAAAATCTAGACAAGGAAAATCAACTGTACCTTGGATAAATAACCAAATACGAAAACCTATGAAAAAGCAAGATTTGGCTCTAAAAACTTCATTACGTTCAAAACTTAATACTGACCTTCTGAATTACAAAAGACTAAGAAATAAAGTTGTACTTGAGCTGCGTAAAGCAAAAGCCACATATTACACTCAACTAATTGACAATGCTAAAGGCAACAGTAATTTACTATGGAAGCATTTAAATAATATGACCAACAAATCAAATAAACACAAAAGGATCACATAACTTACCATCAATGGCAATAACGTAACCAATAGTGCCACTATGGCAAATTAATTTAATTCATATTTTTTTTTACAATCAGTTGAAGAATTGACACAAAGTTTTCAACCTGCAGATAGTCAAATCTCTTCTGTGAGAATTGTTCCAACAGGTTGCTTTTGTATTAAAGAGATTTA
Organism: Megalobrama amblycephala; assembly: GCF_018812025.1. Taxonomy (NCBI): domain Eukaryota; kingdom Metazoa; phylum Chordata; class Actinopteri; order Cypriniformes; family Xenocyprididae; genus Megalobrama; species Megalobrama amblycephala. The sequence continues at coordinate 52,500,322 of NC_063050.1, forward strand.
ATAAAAAATATATTAAAAAATATAGAGATGTTCTTGTCAAACCATTGACACATCTTGTTAATCTATCCATAAGAACCTGTACATTTCCTAGTGCTTGGAAAAAAGCAGTAATCATCCCAG